>NW_009917099.1:0-23023 GCF_000696875.1 Nestor notabilis
CATCTTAAGTACAGTCACACATCAACAAAACAGAGATGTATAGGATCTCACTGTAGGTATTCCTTACAGGAAAACAAAGCCTTATATATTAACCAAGTCAAAGGAGGGAAATACTGATAGCTTTAATGACTTAAGTCTTCTAACCATACCTAGTGCTGTCTAACTGCAATAGACACAAGTTTATCTTGATAGAAGTAGAAAAAGCATGTCCTCACTAGCCACCTGTGCCCCTGTCTTTTCCCAACGTCCTGATTCCAGTGACAAAAAGTAGAAAAGGAATCAAAGGTTAAAACCTTAAGTGCCTCTTCAGTTAATATTACTAAAGCAGTCAGTTTGAGTTCTGCTCAAAGTATTCCGAGTGGGAAATGGCAGAACTACACTGCATGTGACAAGCTTGTACTGGCAAGAAATACACAATGCAAAGTCAATACTTCTTGCTACAATCTCTTGAAGGGAAAAAAAAAAGAAGAAAAAAAAAGTCATGCTTTGGCAAAAATCCCCCGACCAAAACAATTTCCTTGAAGCCTTTTAAAAAGTTCAAACATATTTTAAACATTTAGCTGCCATTCTTTCAGAGCCTGAGGTTTTCAATTACTTAAACTCCTTGGGTCAAAAGACTCGTCTGACAAGCTTGAGCTGTGCAGCATGCCTCTGAATTACCAACAACTGGAAAACCCAGGGGCACACTGTATGATAAACTTCCAAAACAAACATTAATAAAAATGAAAGAGAAAGGTGCTTCAGTTGAAAGTGATAAAAATAAACCCGCTGTACACAACTCTTCGTAGAAGACTAGTAAGGTGCCTTCTTTCACTACCGTACCACTTACCTAGTGCTTCTGGAAACAATAAACATTCAGACAGAAAAGTAACAGTCCTAACAAGCTACTGTAAAGAGTTAAAAGTCCTGATCTTGCTTAGGTCAACACTTACAGAACACAAGCACAGATGACCATTTTACAGCTGCTGAACTGAGACTTATATGCCCCTTTTCTCTTAGAAGACTTCAAACAGGTAAGATACACTTATTTTGATTGTCATGGCTAAAGTTATACAACACGCAGCAAATGTGCTTATAAAACAAAGTAAGCAAGCATTAGCTTTAAAAAAAAAAAAAAAAACAAACCCCAAACAATAAAAAATAACCCACAGAGGTTTTGCGTAAACACAACTGACAACTCAAGTGTAAGCTTCAGCTTCAGACCCAGGGTCTGATATGTCTTTGGTCCAAGTGTACAAAATACACTACTGAAAATACCCTACAGTCCATTATCAGCCACCTGACTTTTACGCTGTCTTACTGAGCTTTCAGTCTCTGAAGCAGCTAAAGGTTGTTCACTTATGTCTTCCATTTCTTCTTCCCCCGATTCTTTTCCAAGTGCTAAATCCTCCTGTGAGTCATCAGCACTTGAATTTGCTGCATCTTCTTCATCTGAGACATCTTTTACGTCTGCATTGCCTTCTGCATCATCTGCGGAAAGCTCTGCAGCCTCCTCCTGTTCTTCCAGTGCAGCATTCTCCACATTATCCTTTGTAATTGCTTCTTCTAAACAAAAGAAGAGTTTCAAATACTGAAGTTACACTGAATCTCAGAACAATGTCTTTTAAAGTTACAGCACTATGTACATACCCAGAATATTCATGAACATTGTTATTGAAAACTTGCATATTCTCCTTATTTTTCAACTACTTCAAGTAAATCTTCAGTAGTATTTCTCTATCATTTTCATTTGTTTTTCTTGCATATTGAGCAAAGATAGTTTTCATTTTGTTCCACCATGTTACAAACTAAAGACAGAGCAACTTGGCTTGACTCCCTAGTGATTTGTTTGATAATTATACCTCTTCAAGAAAGGGATTACTGATACTGGTAAGCTCTTTCAGGTAAGACCTGCTACTGAGTCAACAAGCCAACTGGACAGCATGCTGCTCAAGTATGCACAGATGAGTTTCTTTTGATAGTGAGGAACATGTAAGATTTTGAAGATGGTGATTTTGGACACTTAAGAACTCTAGATTTGGCTAAAGCCTTACTGGCAAGTGTCACAGATGCATCTTCATCTTCACAGCAAATACACAGAAATGTACACAACTACAAAATAGATTTTTAATTACCATTAAGTTTTGACTCCACTTAACGCAAACTTACCAAAATGTGTTCTGGAGCTTAACACACATCTGGTGCTGACAAGAGAGTATTTTGTGTGCAAGGTTTTGCCTCCTGTGGAGGCACCAAGCACCCTCCCACCAAGATCAGGAAGATGAGTGTTGTTCTTTTATTTTAAGCAGATGCAACACCTTCCCCTGTCCCCACACCTGCAGTCTCTGGATTCATTTGATTCCCTCCATCTCCTCCTTTCCCCAACAACCAATCATGAAGACAATTTTACAGGTTCAGAATGTTTCATCTCCTAATATAAAATATTCCCTATATTAGGATGGGGAAGTGTCCTGCCAAGCTTTTGGTATCTATGCAAAAGGTCTAGTGAATATGCACCTGCATAAAATACACAAACTAAAGTATCTTCCTTCAAGACTAGAAGCTATATTAGGACGGGGAAGTGTCCTGCCAAGCTTTTGATATCTATGCAAAAAGGTCTAGTGAATATGCACCTGCATAAAATACACAAACTAAAGTATCTTCCTTCAAGACTAGAAGCTAGAGCAAATTACTGTTGGGGTTTGGGGTTTCTTTTCTTTCTGCTTTGCTATCCTCCAGGTGGATGTTTTGATATTAATATTTTAGAGCTCAACATATCAATCTTTGTCAGTGTGACTAAAATGAATAGCAGGATTACTGGTTCACATCTAAGTTCTTGACAGTGTATTGCCCTCGCTCCTACAAGTTTAATTTAAACCTACAGTATCTCACCCACTTAAGAGTTCTTACCAGATGTTTCAGTGCTGTAACTCGACTTGGATGGGCAAAGGCAGTCTGAAATCAAAACCAGTATCTGCATAAAGATAAAAAGGAAGGATATTTAGTAGCAGATCATCCCAACAATTCCTGCGCTTTTAACTATTTTCTTACTCATCCTTTTAAGGCAGACATACAATAAAACTTAGAAAATTATATTATCTTCCTCAGAGATAAGAGCTAAATAAAAACACTGAAAAAAGTGCTTTCTCAGTGTGTACCAACCAACATTCTCTGCTTTCTACTACAGAGTTGCTGCCTCCTACTTCCCTAAATTTATTCAGTATTGGAAGTGCCGGCATCTTAAGAAGAGAGGCCCAGAACACAGCTGAGGATTTTTATTTATTTAAAACTTAGGAAACAATCTTGATCAAGATTTTATTTATTTCAGGGTGTTATTATATCCCTACCCCAGCTCTCCAACACAAGATGTGCACTTCCACCTTTTGTGCTTGTTATTTAAAGCAGAACTCAAAATGCACACAAGCTATTTGTCTCACTGTCACATGCTAAGAATACTGCAAAGGGAATAAAGAGACACAGAGGATACCATGTTAAAAAAAGATACATTTCAATCACTGAAAAGCTTTTTAGAAAAAGTTGAGATTAACTTCACATTTTTTCAGCTTTTTCATTTTTTATTTTTATTTTTAAGTGAAGGAAGAAGGAAAGTTTGTTTTAAATCTTTATACTCATTTGCTCCTAGTTACACCAACTTAATTTGCACTCATTTGGTGATTAAATAAAGAAAAATGCAGCTGTTTAAATTGTATAATGAAAGACTCTTCCAGTGTACATGTGTACAGAACAATTCTGTACACATATGTAAAAAAATGTGTACACGTATGTATAAAAACGTGTACACACACTGCTTTGAAAAATCACTTCCCTGTACTACCGAGAAACACACCCCTGATTTTCCTTTGTTTCACTAATATTTGGGCTGAAGGTCAGAGATCCAAGTGCTAGAAACAACTTTTACACTTCAAACATGAATTTAGCAGCTAGTTAAACCAGTTACCAGCATAACTGTTTTAAACCATCTTTGCAGTTGCAGAACATGCTTGTGGACCAAGCAGCTAGTCTGAAAGAATCATAGAATGGTTTGGGCTGGAAAGGCCCTTAAGATCATCCAGTTCCAGCCATGGGTAGGGACGCCTCATCCTAGACCATGTCACCCAAGGCTCTGTGCAACCCAGCCTTGAACACTGCCAGGGATGGAGCACTTACTGCTTCTTTGGGCAGCCTGTTCCAGCACCTCACCACCTTCACAGTAAAGAACTTCTTCCTTATATCTAACCTGAAAACCTCTATTTCCATCTACATCTCATTTTCCAGCTCAGTTTCTCATTTAATACTGACATTTGAGAGGTCACAGAGCCATGCCATTCAAATATTCTGAAAGAAAATAATCCCATCTCCACAGGTAAAGCAACTTTGGGCTGTTTCCACTGATGAAACAAAAGAGGGCTCAGGATATGCTCCTTAATATTTGCATACATAGCCGATTTTTGTCTGAAAAACCTTCCTGATATTTTAGCGATTGATACATGAACGCAACAGTTCCGGTGCAAGAGAGGTCAGATTTTTCAATTACTAATGAGAAGTCAAACCAAAAGATCATGGGGAAGTGAAGTCACATCTCATTAAAACCAAGCTGTAACCACAAAGCTATGCCCATGAATAGAGTAAATCACTTAAACCCCAATGTTCAAAGCCTTTAAAAAATATTTCCATCCCTCTGAGTAAGAGTGCAGCAGCACACTTACATTGCTAACTCCCACAAGCACAATCCCACTCCAGCTAATAATCTCTCCATCAAGCCTGTGTTTTTAGAAATTTTAAGTCTTCAAACGATTCTGATCACATGCATTCAGTCTTTAAGTACAAAAGTCTTAGATACAAGAGGCTGGTATAAAACTCACTTGTTTAGTGGATGAACTAAAGAAATCCAAATTGAAACATGAATTTCATAAGAAGGTTAACTTACTTGAGTGAACCAGTCTCTTAACCCTTATCAGATGTAAGTAACAACACTGGAGAGTGGATCTGCAGTACTGAACACTAGAGAATTTTAATAGAAGAGACTAGACTGTTTCAGTTCGAAGGGAACTACAACAATCATTTAGTCCAACTGCCTGAGCAATTCAGGGCTGCCCAAGTTAAAGCATGTTATTTATGGGGATTTTCCAAATGCCTCTTAAACACTTACAGGCCTGGGGCATCAACCACCTCTCTAGGAAGCCTGGTCCAGTGTTTCACCACCCTCTCAGAAAAGAAATGCTTCCCAATGTCCAGTCTAAACCTCCCTGGCACAGCTTTGAACCATTCCCATTCGTTGTATCACTGGATACCAGGGAGAAGAAAGACATCATTAAAATAAAATATTTCAGTATATCTTGCCAGTGAAGTTCATTCTTTTTTTTTTTCCACAATTTAATGCAAAGCAAAAGTTCTAGGTAACTAAGAAAAAGAAAGTAATGTTTTCTTACCAAACCAAGGAACAGGCCAATCAATAAAGTAACTAAGATGAAGATTGCATATGACATCCAAACATGAATTCCAAGAGTGCCAGTGAAGTAGCTATGAATTTGCTGGAAATCAGAAGAAGATACTTAATAACTTCATACCTAACACAGTAGTGTTTATACTGCTTATACGATTTATACTGCTGTCACCAATACATAAATTGACTTCTAAGACCTTTCATTTAACAGTATTTATGCTCAAGTCCTCTCTCTCAAGCCCTAGTCACCCTGAAATGTCATACTATAGATCTTTTGATACCATTAAAGCTTGTTTTTCTTCACGGAATTGTTCACGTTAAAAGGCTTTTTAAGCAAAGGATGCACAATTCCTTCTTCCTAATATATTTGGCATTCAAGATGCCATATGCCATCTTACTGTGGATAAACATATGAGAAAGCCTCAAAGCCACAATATTCTTTATCCCAATATTCTGTAAGAAGGTGCCAGTTGTTAAAGACAATGTCTGATGATGAACCAACAGCATGAACCTGTGCATTTGTTTCTATGGCCTGTGCTGCAGAAATGAGACCATACAGTAAGCACCCATGATAACGACAGTCACAGCATTAATAGAAGTCTATGACACTGGTTATTTAAGAAAGGTAACCTATAACTTTCAAACCCAAAAAAGCAACCAAATCAGGTTAAAATCAAGTGTCCTTTCATTCCCACTTCACAAACACACCACCAAGTGAAAAAATTAACCTCATGCAGAGCTTCATCCCCACAGTTACATCTGGGAAGCAGAGTGGTAGGCACTTAAAAGCTGCTCAAGATCAAAATATATACTTAAATTTGGGAATTCATTCATTATCTGAAATAAAGCCATTTAGTTCTCACATAAGCTCTGCAGTTCTTAAAAGGAGCCACTCTAGAGTGATTTCACTTATAAATTTAAAGAGAATAACCTGAATACAGTATTAAGGTTTCTCTGAAGTCTGTTATTCAAACCTACAAATCCAACTGACTGAACATCATATCAAGTCAGATAGTCTGATAGGAAGTAAACAATAACATCAGACCTCTTCCAAGAGTATATCCATTAGAAAACAAACCACAATCAGCATTTCCTAAAGTTTAAAGAAAAAGACCCTGGAATTTCAATATTTAAATGTCAGAACAGCTTCCAACATTTATTAAAGCATATGCAGGAACAGCTCAGCACAAAGACTGAGGAAATGTATAGCTGTAATATTCATCAAAGCAGAAAGCAAATTAGAGAAGGTTTCTTTCCTAGAGCATTTAATCTTTCAGGAAGGAAACTAGACAGAGACAACATCATTACACAGCAACCATGGCAGAGAAATGACAGAAAGCATATAAAAAGTTAGTATTATCCAGTGAAAGAAAGAATCAAAGATGGCTTGCACAGGAAAACTAACAACTAAAGTTTGTTTGACTCTGGGTTAGTTAGATACTTCCTGGAAGTGATACAAACTCTGTTATATTAATTTTTTGTAGCACATGTTGCAATACTAAGACATTTTACTACAATCAAATATAATCTCTCAATCTTGGCTACGCTTGAAGATTTTAAGGAAGAGCAGTATGTCTCCTGACCATAACTGGAAAGGTCTAAAAATTCCCAGTGTTTGCATGCTACAGGAAAACCTTTGACAGCTCCCAAATTAAAGTTTCTTGAAACATGTTTAAGTTCCAAGCACAATTCAATGTATGCTAAAAATTTCTCCTTTACGTCTAATACTTACTCCTGTGCAATACACTAGATGCAAACAAACTGCAGAAGAGCATGATTTACAACTCTGAAAATTAACCTGTATATAGTCTTTAAGAATAGTGTTAAGTGAGAGAACCTGGTAGATACTAAACATATTCCTGTTGTTTACAGCCATTTTTGCATCAGCTCTCAAAAAAACCTACTTTATCCCGTTAGCACACTTTGATTGGACATTTTAACTATACCAAGATAATAAAAACAGTAATTTCAGTATTAATAATCTATATAATCAAGCTGCCATTTTTGACATAATCTATTAGTACTGCAGAATTCTAGGCAAAGATATTATACAGCCAATGTACAGTAAATGTAAGGCAAATTTAAGTGTCATAAAAGGATAATAAAAATATTCAGTTAGGTTTTGACTTCCAGAGAGATTATTTTAAGCATGAAAAGGGAGTATGAGAAACACTACCACATAGTTACTTACCCTGATATATTCAGAGAGGTGAAATAGGCCTGCCATGCCATGCATCCTAGAAAACAAGGAAACAGAAGAACAGATTCTAAGAGACAGGAATAGAGATACACAATGAACCAGAGACCAGAAGAAGATTCTATAGACTTTCAATGCCATTCAGGCCCTAGTAACTGTCAGATCGAAACTACTGCAAACAGATGTATTTTCTCTGCATTATGTTCATTTAAGCCAGCTCAATGCAAAACACTGCAACAGCGACCTGAAAGATGACATTTGAGCATAATCAAGAAATAGCATTTCCAAAGCTTAACCCTGTGCAGTTGTAACTGCCTCTTCCTATCTCACAGCAGCATGTAGCCCTGCAGCTCCTCTTCCCATTACTTAATATCCTGCTGTTCTTCCTCATTCTCAGATGAAAAAGAAGGGCACTCACTGAATCTTTGACAGGGGTTTACACATAATAGCTTTAGTCAGAATGGAATTCCAGCCATTCACATCTTTGGTTCACCTTTTATCTCATGCAAGCCTTCTATGCTATTTCAAAGCAAATTCAATGCTCTGAAAACAAATTCTGATATACTATGTAAGCACTACACTGTTTCCTTTTTCAAAGGAGGACAGAGGACTTCCTGGCACACAAATCCTTCAAACTAAGGGCTGCCTTCCCCAAGTAGCCACAAGTCCTGAAGTAATAATCTACATAAACATGCATTTAATTCCAGTACTCAGCAGATATCAAAACTCACACTTACATAAAGCTCAGTGGATGAACTTTTTTCCTTTATATATTCCCAAAGATGATATATGTAAGCCTTCACAGGCATGAACAAAAGCAAATGCAGAAAATAAACTGCTTTTAAAGGTGGGAAACTGAAAAGCAGGCTGTCAATACAGATTGCTTCTGCAAAGCCTACATGTCTAGGGAATAGAGGCCTTTTGTCTTTAAGCTGTCAACATAGCACCCTTAATGAATAACGAGCTATAAAAATGTTCCTTGTTAATAAAAACAAAGTGTTACATTATAGAAGATGGAGACTTCCATCCTGCCACAGGCTCCACAGCTTCCCATTTTCTCTCTAAAACATAACCTTGAAGATCTTCCAATGTCCGTGACCCTCGGTATCTGCGAAATACTCCATCATTTGCACTAAAAAAAACCCAGAAATATGCGTTAACACAAATATCCCTTAAACTGTATCTATGGTAAAAAAACCCAAAACCAACCACCCCAAAATCCCCATATACATTATCTATAGATTTGATTTGCTCAAAGTTGAGCACCCAAGCATTTTCAGTATGCTTTGAAACTGAAATCCATGCTGGAAGGTCTCAGTTTCTAAGCAGCATGAGCTTTTTGACATCTATTAAACCTGCTCTTTTTCTTCAATATTCATGCATGCTACATCAAATACAAAGCACATGAGGTTGACAAACAAACCATTTTTAGAAATAACTCAGAATTAAAACTCATAATACCATGACTTAATAAAGGGTTCAACGTTTAAAGGATGACATCTTGTTGGAGAAGAGATACAGCAAACATCTTTTCTGATCCGTTTTGAACGATATTGGTAACAGGGAACTTAAAGTCACTTAAACTAAAGAAAAACCTCACATGAGGTCTTCATCATACAATGGAAACTTCAGCAATAACCTGAACTGAAATAAAAAGTCAGTATGCCTTCATTTTCCCCTATAAGTGATTAGAAGGAGGCAACAGCTTGACATATTGGTACTGAGTCAATAGATCATAGAATCATAGATGAAGGATCTAAGCAGTAACAGAAGCAGCACAACAGTGGAAAATTTCTGTACTGTTTTACATGCAACCTATGCAGTCACTTATTCAAATGAAAAGTTCTAGTGACACTTGGATAAGGTCAAGCGTGTCTGCTCACATATTGTCAGATTTCTAGAAGGCAATACTGCAAACCTGCACCAGTTTTTACAAATGCTACTAAATATTGTTTCCAGATTGAAAAAGCACCAGTTTAGGTACAAAAATGTTTGTAGGAGAACCTTCCATCTTAAGTTAAAAACACATACTTTCTGTTCATTAAGTGCACTGAGTTCCTCAGAATGTTTTAGAGATTGACAAAAATGAAATAAGCCAGTTGTTCATTACATCTTCAATGCCACTGTTCAGACAGGATAGGAAAATACATATACTGAAACAGGCAACTGTTTCTAGTACGACACACTTACTGGTAAATTGTAGGAAGTGTTGTGATAAAGAAACGACCACTCAAGCCTAGAAAGGGAACAAAAACCACATCAAACGGTTAGATAAATCTGAAATTTTTCAGCATTCTGACTTATCTATAAATACTCACAAATCTGTATTTGTAGACTAGAAAGCAGCAGCCCATAGCTTTTGCCTCCATTTTGTAAATACGGGTTACCAGTTTGTCTTCAGAAATGCTACAAACTGTAAGACACCCAATACCGTCAACAAATTAAGGTAAAATGCTGACCTTGAAGAATGTTTATTGCAGGGTAGTTTTCCTACACAGATTTCTGACTGACATTTGCATACAGCTGAAGTTTCTGACCAGACCAGCAGCGTGCCCCTCCAACCAAGAGAAAGAGCCACACTAACACACCCATAATTCCAGGATGCTGTGTGCTTGTGTCTGTGCATAGTCTCATCCCGATGACCTTTGTTCCATCTACAAAGTTGGGCCACAATAAATGACAGCAATGATAATGACTTAAGACAGCAGAAAGGGTAAAGGAAGGTTGAAGCAGGGCTTCAAGAGGCTAACTAGAATTGACCCCAATACTGAAAGTGGCTGTTCCACTGACTGGCAAATACATAACAATCTTTTTACAAGTATCACCCTAAAGAGTGACAATATAACTCATAGGACAGAGAAAAAAACCAAAATCAGCCAAATCACCAAAAAGCAGCTTGAGGGGCAGGTGGTGTTTGAAGCTCTCCAGCCTTGCACTCAGTACTCCTACAGAGTAATAGGTGCATAGCTGCAAGTGCTTCCAGTTTCACTGCTGGAGTAAGTACACCAATGAAGATCTTTCAGCACATGGCTTCACTGCAAAACCCTCAGCTCTAAAGCAAAAAGCTCCCAAACATCTCACAAGCAAGCTGGCTGTACAACTCTGCTAGCTAAGTTGTCAGCTGAAGTAATTCTCTCCACTCTGCTCCCAAATCTGAAGAAAGCCAGAGCTACTTGACACTACCACCTCCTGACAATTAGAAAACATGCAGGTGAGAGGAAGAACTCACCTAAGTGCTTAGTAATACCATTTATTATTCAACACATTCAATTTAAAGACTGCAGGAATGAAAAACGTGCTACTAACAAGAGCTTATCTGGGGGAAAAAAAAATACTTCAGAGATTATAACCCCTAGATATAATGGTCTAACTCCATTAGTAAGGGCTAAAGGCCTCTAGCCAGCAACTGCCATTCATATAAAGTATCAAAGTAAAGAGAACAAATCAGTTCTTTAACTTCTCCTTTTATAAGTTCTGTGAAAGTCCTTTGGGAAATTAAGTCCTTATTCGGTTTTCAATAAAGCAAACATCTTTTGGCACCAGGAATAAGCTGTGGAAAAAGGATTGTAGCAAGAGAGTTTCTGCCTTTAGAGACAAACATGAGCCAAACTGAACTAAGTCACGTATTTCCTGAAGTTTCAGTAGTGTTTTTCCTAGTGTGAATTCCCTTATGGAACAGGGCAAAACCAGTTGTGGGTTGGGTTTTTTTTGTTGTTGCTGTTGTTTGCATTGGTTTATAGGGGTTTTCTTAAGATGTTTAAATCAAACTAAGTGCAAGCATCTTCAAGGTTCCAAAAAGGAAGCCATCTTCATCTCAACTTTTCAGCTTTCTGCCTTTATTGCTATGAGGGGCAGAATGGCAGAAAACTTTATAAACCAGCTAAAAGCTGTGCCAGTACAGGGAGATATAAAGTAAACAAGAACACAAACGTTAACAGTAGAATTAATCAAGCAGACAGCACAGCTGCACAAGAGAAACCTAGGTGGAAAGCCATAAAGAACATAATAAGCTTAAGAGCAGAGAGTCATGGGAACACTGAAAAGAGTCTCTGAAGTTCTTACAATGCTAGTCAGGCAAACAGAAAATTACCTAGTTTAAGTCTCTCTTACCAGTAGCCTAACCTAAAGCTACTATCAACAGTCTCAGAATGAATAATGACATCTACAAAATATAAAAATCTTTTTGCCAAAATGCATCTAACCATCCCCAACCTTAAGTTGGAGGTTTGCTGCCTATCTAAGGTACCTCCTTAGATCAGTAAAACCAGTTGTGAGCAGCCAGCTATAAAAGCCTAAGATCAGATAGTAAATTGGTTTTGTGTGTGTTTAATACAACTTGAACTAGGTAGTTAACTTGAAATATGCATCTGTCTTTGCAAAGCAAACACTGACATACGCCCACTATGAAGCCAACAGTTACTCTAGAATAGGAGAAAACCTTCAATATTTGCACATGCACACCCCTAAAATCCACAGAGAATATAGATGTAATCTAAAAATACAGTTGCTTTCATCCAATAACTACTCAAAGAAGATTGCGGAAGATCCAAGAAGGCTTGTTTTAAATCACAGGTTAATGTTGGGATTTAAAGCTTAAAGAAGACTCCACAAATATACAGAACTTTGAGATCTGGAAGCATCTCCATTACTTGCTCTTGAAATACTGAATGTTTCAATAGAAAAAAAAATGAGGAAAGACTAAGCACTAAGACATCAACCAACCAAAATATGCTGAGAATCCATTAAGGTTCTGGTGGATTTAATCTTTGGGCATCTGCTGTAATTAAGCACCATGAATGGCTACTTTCTCCTGCAGATTTTGGAAGCGTAATCTTATGCACTCATCTAGCAGTGTTCTTCTCATTTAATGCATTTCTTACTACTTTCAATTTTATGAAGGGGTTATATAACTAAAGCTAATTAAGGTAATTAAGGTATCATGGTGCAAGCAAGAACAGGAGATAAAACCCTTAAGCACACCAACTGAAAGGCTGAAGCATAAACCTATAGTAAAAATACCTCAATAACATTGGAAAGCTCAAGGAGTTCATATACCTTCAAAATTACATCAGCACCAAAGGTTAAAAATGTAATAAATCTTTGTTTTCCAGTTTGGGTATTCATTAGTTTTAGAAGAGGCTGCAGTTTTCATGCTTGTGCTGACCTGGATATTTCAGGCATATTACACATGCTTTGATACAAATTCATCAGTCTGGGTCAGTCCTTTGACTTGCAGAAGTCAAACATGCTCAGAGGTCAAGAGTCTCAGCAATTAGAAATTCAAATATTTAAAGAACTTCTGGTTAAAAGTCACATCTAATAAATTAAGAACCTGGCATCACTCAGCAGTCAGAAAAATTCAGGCCAAGAGAAAGTATCAAGTACATGACCCCTTCAGGTCTCAACAGCACCATTCAAGTTTTTTTTAGCAGGCAGAATAATTTGAGACCTTAAGTGTTTTATTTTTAGAGCCTTGCTTCTTAAAGTGCATTTTTAAGGTAGTCTTATCCAAATGCCACAATCAAGATGGAAATCCTTTTATTTGAATACTGTATAAGCAAAAGAATCCTTCTCTAATTGGGAGAAAACAGGATAGGATTATAATGAATCCCCATCTGCAGCCTTAAATCCAGAGTAATCAGTTTGTTAACGTGAAGTTGGCTTTAAGTTTACATCTATGAAAAAAAAAAAGTAATATTTAAACTAATCTGTTTAATATACTGTTAAAATTAATACATGCACTAAAGGAGAGCCCCACATCAGCAGAAGTTTTTATATACTTCTAAGCTTTTAACAAAACAGTAACCTATACAAGGCCTAGAGCAGTTGGCATTTTCTTTTGAACTTCAATTGCCTTATCTGAGACCAGAGTTTAGGTAATTTCCCTGCTGTTAATTCAACAAAGCTAACTTGTTCAGTGTGTTTTCAACTAATAAAATGGACACATTTTCCACATTTATATGGTTAAAAATAAAAATTAGTTAAGCTTAGCCTTTTAATTCTAGTAATATCTCTGCCTAACTCCATCAGTCTTTTGATACTGCCGATAAAATCTTTTATCCCCTCAAAGCCAAACCAAGCATGAAGCATTCCCAAGAGATGCGGAGGTTTAAACAATATTGGTACTGCTTACAGAAACGTGTTCAGAACTTCGGAGGGTGTCACTAAAGGAATAAATAAGATGGTATTCATGTTTCTGTGGACAGTTAGGAAACCCTTTTTAGAAACACATCTGTAGATATGCATCACCAACAGAAAACATCTTCACTTTAAAGCACTGCTAAAATTAAGCGAGACAATCCTCCAGCACCATCATGGAAACAGTTAAGAACTTATTAAAGCAGGCTCACACTGTGGTAATGGTACCACACCCTGAAATGCTCTGTAACTGGAGGCTACAGAACTAGATTCTTCTGCAGATAGTTTAGAGGAGACAGGAATGAGACAAGCAACAGCTTTCAGTGAAGTAGATTAAAATAGAGAATAAGCCCCTTTTAATATAGTATTAAGCCAGATCACTCCCCTAGTTCCTTAATCCTTTGAGTTTTTATAAATTTATGCTCCCAGGTATGAGCTCAATGGAGAAACAAAATGCAGATAATATGATTTTGATTTAGAAACCTCTTTTCTGACTTGGCTGGTATCCCAGGTACTCCAGTAAAATAAGGCACTCTCCCAGATACTAAGTGGTACTTATATTAAATAATCCCTTTCATTAAAAGAGTGTTTCATAGTATACCTGGTTCTTGAGTGACATCCACCTTTCCGACAGTGATATCTAGATGTTCGCTTTCCCTTGCAAAATTCTCCCATGTCAGTTCAATCTGTCGACAAGCTGAACACCAAGGAGCATAGCTGTAGAGGGAAGACAGATTAAATACATTAATATTCTTACAGTTCTAGATACACATTTATTGTACAGAGAAAATAAAAACACATCAATCACAAAGGAAAAAAATAGCATTTTTCTTCAAGTCTACTAAGACAATCAAGTAGGTTTTTTATCAAGCCCTATGTTCCCCCTCATGTTATTAAAATAAAACCAGATCTCCACAGATTTGAGAAATTCATATCCAAACCCCTCACCATTTGTGACATATTCTATTTGCATATGAAATAAATCCATTTCCATGGCAGCTATCTGAATCATTGAAGCTAGGCTGTCCTCTAAAGCAGTATCCTTCAATGTAACATTTTGCTTTGGACGGCCTGCACCTCAGAACTTCTAGAAATTACATTTGCCTTAGCCCACTACTCAATATACCCAAACATTCCCTTTTTGACAGCACCCTGAGATTTAAAAGGAGTGCACATCAAATTCCTACTGCTCAGACCGAATGTCTTTCTCAAGCCTTGGTTTTCCCCCAGGATTAATTTTAGCAAAATAAGAAAGAATGTTTCAAGAGCTGAGTTTTCTACCCTACCAACTGGAACAATCAAACCAAGTTGGCAGTTGTTATTGATAATACCAACACAGAGACAGAACAGCTAATACAAAAGGATTCATATGAGATAATGCTTAAATGCTGATAACCCCCTATTTGCCATCTTCATGTATTTTACCCCAACTTGGCTGACAAACTGTGTGTCAAACTTGTGCAGCTGGCAATGGTCTGGCATATTAAAGAAACAGAACAGTTAGGTATAGCGTGTAACTGAGCCATGGCAATTGCCCATGCATAAACTTTTCCTTTTACAAATGAAAAGAGACCTTTACATGGTTTAAGCTAATGTACTGGGGCAGTGTATATATGCAGATTTCTGGTAGCAAAAGTAGTGGGTCTAGAGATACACCACTTCTCACAGTGCTTCACAGATGCTACCATGCTCCTTACCCATTGTTAGCAATAGAAACAAATGTCTTCATGGGCAGAGTCCAATATCCTTGTCAGCCACAGAACTACTACAGTCTAACTGGGAACCCTAGAAGGAACTCCCTTACTCCTTCAGTTTCTCTGCCAGTACTACTAA
The DNA here is from genome assembly GCF_000696875.1 of Nestor notabilis. Lineage (NCBI taxonomy): Eukaryota > Metazoa > Chordata > Aves > Psittaciformes > Psittacidae > Nestor > Nestor notabilis. The sequence continues at coordinate 15,591 of NW_009917099.1, forward strand.
CTGACCCGAAGAGTGGCACTTCCTATTCTCTGGCTCTCTTCCAGGCTGCAGACAAAGATCTCCCCTAGATGTTTCATCTAAATAAGGTCTAACCTAAACCAGGTAATTCCACGCAGAAGAGACAGAATCAAACTTTTTCTGAGTGCTTCATGGCAGTTTTGAAACCTCAATATTTAAAAAAGGAGATCTTGACATTTGGAAGTTAAAAGGATATAACTTAAAAACACATGTATTTAACTGTACTAGAAATTTATGATTCTAAGTATGAAAGCAAATACCTTTGGTTTTTGAATCAACACCATTCTGTGCAAGAACATTCAAAAAAAGTACATAAATCTTTTCCTGCCAAGAAACAGCCCCTTGGTATCTTTTAAAAGATGCTAGAAACAAGTTTCATGTGCAGTGCTGTTTGCCATTGTGCTGCTGGCCTATAGAGGGCTTTTAATAACAGTATGACAGATACTGTAGTTTCCAAACAGTGTTATTTAATTACAGTAGCTTGACTGATAATTAAGGAACTGCATACATCCATCAGATAAAAATGCTGATGTTGCTCTAAAATGAAAAACTGAAGTTGGAATGTTTTCTAAATCCAGCTTTTCTAGATGCATCAAATTCACACCATGAGATTTTCAAGATTAAAACACCTATTAGCCCATTTAAGGTACTATCTGACGTTGAAATAGAAATTTGGGCCTTATCAACATTTACATCTGACATTCACGAGCATTCCTCCTAACTGAAATAAAGTGGAATATTCATTATACATGGCTAATATTGATATAAGTATTTTCTTTAGCTCAAAGCAGCACTAAAATCAACCCATATCACCGTTTGGTAGTAACTGAATCTAGCAGCAAACTTCACAAGCAGCCTCAGTTGTTGGCTTCCTAGTCTTTATTAACAGTATTGGATACGGGATGGCAACAGTCACATCCCATGCTACAAGATCCAGCCACTCATGCTGAACATTGGCACAGGCAATTGGGATTAAGATGTTTACTTTACATTCCTGAAATTACATGTCCAATTGTGCCAGCCAGCAAACACCCTGTCCCCATACATATACAAGAGAGAACTTGCAACAGACATCAGATTTTTGCAAGAGTTATCACTACTATTTACTTTAACATCCTCACTTTTCTGAGGCTTTAATATCTTGCATTTGTTATGCAGCATTTGAAGCACTAAGGAATTCAGGATTACCTCCTGGAAATAACAAAAACATTCCATTGCCAAAGCTTTATTGTTTCTCCCAGTCTTTAAACCTTTCTTTTAGTAAGCTACAGAAGAGTAAAATGCTTCACACTTAGGTCACCTTTATCAAAAGTTTCCAAAAACATTTTGTACCCTGAAGAACTGAAGCTTAAAGAGGTACTTTATTTCAATGCAGGCTTCTAATGAATCCTTTAGAACTGTGGCTGATTTGTATTCCTGCAGGAGTCACTGTATAACTACTATTCTTATATTTCCCAGACAAAAATCTGTAGGAGCAGAAAAGCAGATCCATGTGTGTGCTGTGAAACCAGTCTTCATTACTTTTCATCAAGTCACAAGATGCGTGACTAGGTCATTTACAAAAGCAGATGTAACCAAAGTTCTTAGGCCATACTCCACAGACATACCAAGAAATAATTAGCACCTTGTCAACACCACCACATTTGGGGGCTGTTGCTCCAGCTTCTCCCTTTGCACAAGGGGATACCTTTAGTTATTAACTTGTTCTCACTGTGCCCTACAAATGTGCCAAATAAACAGCACTCAAGCCTTTACAATTTAAAATCAAAGTCCACTGTAATTTAAATCAAGACCCGGTCACTTGGTTAAGGAATTTTCATTAGCCTATTGCACATTAAAAAGCAATTTACTGAACTCCACATTTAAGAATCAGATTGAAAACACCACATAGCTATAAGTTACACATTGCCAAGTTATTCACCGCAGGCAGGTAAAGCACATTTCTCAACATACATTTCGTTTGTGTCACTACCAGACATTTACATAGCACAAAGTTTTACAATCAAAATATCCTTACTGTCTACTCTCTATAAATAAGGCAACTACCATCTATCTTCTGGTCAGGCTCATTGCAAGAACAATTGACTTATGTGGATTAAAATCACCATTTCAAAGTAGCTGTGTGTTTTCAAGTTCCTACTCTAGCCCATTACAATACCTGAAGCTTTTTCAGACAGCATAAAGAAATTAATCCAAAAGCAAAATTCTAAACTCTTAAGAAGTCAAAGTCTGTGTCTATCTCTGATCTAAAGCATAAAAGATGAAGCTCTGGTTTACAAACACCAGCAACGTCACTAATGGTTTCAATAATAAAAAAACCCAACACTTAAGTTAAAACTAGTTGGAGCAAACATGTTGTTCACTAGGGTTGATCAGTAAACACAGAATGACTTCACTAAGATAACTGATACAGTTTCCAACTCCAAGCTATCCATCTCTCTTCTTGTAACTGCTTGGATAGGGAATTCACCCATTCACTCATTTTCAAATGAATGTAACTGTCTCCTTTTATCTGTTTTCTTGCTATCACTAGTGGTAGCAATCAGTGTTGAACAGACATAACCTCAAATACCATTCTATGCTTTGATGGCAATTCCACAAAATTGCAAGAAACTGGGAATAAAGCAAAAAGCAGCTCATGGATACAGGCATGAGAGGATTGCTGAAGAGAAAACAGCAAATTAGGCAAGATGAAAGTTTCCCCATGTAGTCTAGTTTTTCTTGATTCAAGACACATAATTTACTGTAAACCAAGCTATTTGCTGAATTTCAGATTCTGACTACTATTAAAATTAGACGCGCAAATGTTGAGACAGTACCTAATAAAATGGTAAAACCAGTATCAGCATGAAATAATTATTACTTCTATTAAGTAGTTTTTGCCTTATTGCTATAGATTCCATAAGCACACAAAGAAAAAAAGACAGTGCCTGTTGTCTTTGGGTGTTACCTTAAGCCTATCATTTGATCCCACCTTGTTTCTAAACACAAGTAAGTCTTGAGGCAGGATAGGTAGCTTTGTAATTGCAACAAAAGATAAGCTTCAGAAGGTCAACTATATGGTTTTAGTCTAGTTTTTGAGTGAGCAGATGGGAGACAAAGATACAGAAGTTAGTCCCTGTAATCTACGAAGACCTGTACCACAACAGTACATGCTCTGGAAGCTGACAAGAAGCTTCCTCCAGTGTGCCAAAAGCCCTCCAAAACAGCCAGGCAAGACTTCACAACCCAAAACCAGCTGCTCCACAGAAGTTAACCAAGTTTTTTTTGCAAACTGCCAAAGTCCCAGCTACCTCAAACAGCAAACATGGGAGGTTTCTTCCCTGGATTCTCCTGCCAAGCTTTAATCACATGCCTTAAATCATGGCTGAGCCTGCTGACACGACAACACACCAAGGCACCATTCTGGGGAAGTTCTTTTGGGATGCAAGCTCAACATTATGAATTGTGCTGTGATGAATTACAAGCCAAACAAAGTATATTCTCAAAGTTAACATTTCAACTGCTACTTTACACTTGTTCAACAGCTCAGCAATGAAACACATTTTAAACTTCCAAGAACAGGATGAGAAGCAAAACAGGGTATATCATATCATATTTGCAATTCAAAAAAAGACCCCAACAACTTTCCATTCACAAGCATTTTTTTTTAAAGATGGAAAAATTATTTTTAAAATAGAAAGCAAATCAATCACTGAAAAATTATGTGGAATCTTCTAAACTTCAGCAGATTAAGTTCCATCATTCTACATAATTTTGTCCCCTTCTATAATAGTAAAGCATCTGCTACCAGGATATTTCAGTTTCACATGTTACCAGTTGCTCTTCAGCCAATGCACAGCACAGTAATGAGCCGCGTGTTCAGTTACCAAATAAGAATCCATAGATAATTTGGTCACTTCCTCTGAACCCAGCCAAGGGGGCTGCAGGAGCTTCAGCAGCAGAGTTTTGGTAACTTTTGGTAAACACCCCCCTCCCTCCACTTTTTAGTTGCGTGCTGGTGTTTTTGTTTTGGGTTATGTTAGGAATAGGACAATGAGAAGCCTGGATACTAACAAATGGAGAATGAGTAAGTGACTACACTGTGACAGGTGACAAAATTCCCAATCTTACTGAACTCTCAATCTAAGTTACAGTGATTGTTAAATAATTTATAGTATTCTTCAGGACTTTATTTACACAAAGCAGTGTAATGCTTTTAAACAGATGACTTGAAACATCTAAATACCAAAATATAGCTAGATTTGCAGCACACTCCCTTAAAACTACAGACAAAAGTGCTACTGGGAGGACTCAAGCCTTATGATAATCTGTCTTACTAGATAGAGAGACAATGTTAAATGATAAATGACAATGAGAAAATAAAATATAGGCCTATAAATCAGGTATGATAAGCTAGCCTTGAAAACATGACTATTACTTACACTATTCTCCCAATTTTCACCTGGCTAGAACTAAAATAGAAAATTAAGACATTCTTTTTCAGATACACATACTAAGTCTATACTGAAACAAATGGGAACCAAAACATTTAACACCCTGTGTGGGAACTAAGCTAGATTTTTCCCCAGTGGGCAACCACCTCAAGTACTGCAGGTGCAACAGAAGCATATTAAATAATTTCATTTGTAACCAGAGGCATAAAGCCCACAAGTTTATTGTTGGGGTGGGGGGTGGGTGTGGGGGGGTGGTGTTTGTTTGTTTGAATCTACCCTTAAATTAAGATAATCAAGCTTGGAGCAATCTATGTGTCCAAATGCAAAACGCACTTTCAAATAAACAGATCAGAAATTTCTATATTCCTAACAGGCACAATATTAAAGACAAAAAGAACACTCCTCATATTAACAAATCATTATCTTGCAGCTACAGACTAGAAACAATAAAGAAACCTTTTGAAATGGTTTGTTCCAGCATCACAATCGCAGCACTTCAGCAAGGATCTGTGTGCTGCGATAATAACAGTAAGCAAAAAGTGTTGCAATGTCTTTCAGAGACACAAAGTAATCCAGATGTTTTTATCAATGAAATGCAGCAGTGCTTCCAGTGCCTGCAGTTTTGCCAGCTATGAATAACCAAATACTTACGAAAAGTCAACCAAGTCAGCTAGGAGGGATGAAGGAAGAAAAGACCTATTTGCACTACAAATCCCACACAAAAGTGATTTCAGACTTAAGAGTTTCTCTGAGCACCCGAGAACAAAAAAGTGGTAGCATACTGTAATTCATCTACACTACTATCACAAATCTGAAACATGACATCAAACAGAAGCAGCAGTACCTATTCCTACCAGGGCAGAAGGCTTTAAGCCTCTTTAGACAAAACTGGAAATCTCAAACTCTCACTAAAACAACAGCTGCATTGAGTTATCATCCTCAATTATAGAATGGTTTGCGTTGGAAAGAACCTTAAGATCATCTAGTTCCAACCCCCTGCCATGGGCAGGGACACCTCACACTAGACCATGTCACCCAAGACTCCATCCAGACTGGCCCTGAACACTGCCAGGGATGGAGCATTTACCACTTCTTTGGGCAACCTGTTCCAGTGCCTCAGCACCCTCACAGTAAAGAACTTCCTCCTTATATCTAACCTGAGCATCCCCTGTTTCAGTTTAAACCCATTTTCCCTTGTCCTATCGCTACAGTCCCTGATGAAGAGTCCCCCTCCAGCAGCTCTGCAGGCCACCAACGGTTCCTTCTCATTTGGGAGAAAGCAGAAAGCACTAGAATTGTACCACAGAAAGTAGCATGGAGAACCAGGAATCCTTCACACATTAAACACTGTACATAAGTCTAATTCAAGCAATGCAGCAACATGTACCATATTCTGCTAGCACTAAAGCTAACTTTGCCTCCATTGCTACTGTCAGCTATATGTCACTCCAAACCAGAGTGCAATGTTTCAAGTGAAGTAAAGACTCACAAAGGATTTCAACTTCCACTGTCCCAACCACTGCTGATTTCAGTCAGTTCCCCTCCTCTTTCTCCTTCAGGGGCACGCACCATTAATTATTTAAAAACTTTCTTTTAGAAATAAAAACTCTGAATCACCATAAATAACCTTTTTCCTCCTTAAGACTCACCAACATGTGTATGAATCAGTAACTTCCAAACCACAGCTTCCACACAGGACTAGGCTATCAGAAGTGGAAAAAGTTCAATTTAAAAATAAATTTATTTTCTCCCACTCCAAGATCGTCTCTTCTCCCACTTTTTAGAACACAATAAATGAAAAGGGGGGGGGGGGGGGAGATACTAAAAATCAAATCCAAATCCTTGGCCACAACAGTGGGCATCCCTGGTTCTCTCAATCAGCTATTCACTGATTAACACCAGTTGTCCAGTAGGATCTTGAGCTGTAAAGCCCTCGGGGAAGTGAAGTCCCTCCCTCTAATAAGAGGCTGGATAATTCAAATTCAATATTAAAAGAAAACTTAAAACAGCTGGGTAAGTATTTATGAGGGAGCACAAGCTCAGATGTTGATGGGCAGCCCAGTTTCAAACTCAAGAACTTCAACAAAGCAGCAGCACACAGGCCCTGATAAAATCCTATTTCATAACTGCACAGCACACACATACCATATGAGCATACAGACTACTTAAACTCCTTTCTTCTTTAACTGTTGTCTTTAAGCAATCCTCACGTTCCTTTCCACCCTTCTAAATGTAAGCAGGTGAGCTAGCCTCCAAAAAGAAAACTTCATATGCATTTCAAGAACAGCATCATGTCACAAGTGAATCCATGACACCACTACAGCTAGTTAGGAGCACTTAAACACTAAGATGAGGACCTCAGTGACGTTTTAGTGGCAGGCTTCGCAGTCTTTGTGCAATGGTTGGACCTGATGATGGTAAAGATCTTTTCCAACCTAGCTGATTTGATTCTATAAAACCTCCAGCCTGCAGCAGTCAAACCTTTCTAGCCGTCACCAGACTAAAGCAACATCAGCACTGAAAAGTGAATGAAATGTGATGCGTCTCCCTTGAAGAGGCAGAACTCCTACAGAGCAATGCAGCCAGCAGTGAGAGGGTACCAGGGTGTTGTGTAACACACACAATTTGGAAGCCTGCTCCTACGAAATATTACCTAATAAATTCAGCCTTCCTGTCTTGCACAGAACCCGGCAAAAGCCCCAAACGGGTAAGCAGTGCAAGGTGCAGAACCCGGCACAATTCCCCAGCAGCCAGTTGTCTTGAATAACATCGCTGCCAAGCCCACTGAAACGTGTCCGGTTTAACCTTGGGGCGCACTGTGCCCGCACAGGACAAGAACCTGAGGGAAAGCTCCTTTTACCCGATAATCTCATGTAAGATAAGCGTGTGCTTGCAGGCCCAGAGCCCGCAACGCTTGGTGGAAGCGGGGACCACAGGCAGGAGAAGTCCCTGCGTGTGTCACCTCTCTGCCCCGGGCCT
>NW_009917100.1:0-23320 GCF_000696875.1 Nestor notabilis
TGGCCCCCGTGGCTGCCCTGGTGCCTGGCGGACGGTCGGTCTGTCCGTCCGTCCTTACTTCCGTAGGATCTGCTGTATTGCCTTCTTATGGCGTCGGTTTGTGGGGTGCTTCTTTTCTAAGTAGGAAAGGTCTTGGTTCGGCTGAAGCAGCCGAATAAAGCCCTAGTTGTGTCGCGGCATCGTGTCTCCGAAAGGAAGCGGGCTTCGGTGACTTAGGAAAGGAAGTAATGCGTTTGGGGTGTTCGGAGTGGTGCCTTTTGTTAGCGCCTTTCTAAAATTAAACTGCCGGTGGAAAAATGATCTTTGTTACAGATCCAACTTTCCACTCCTCCAGCTGCAGCTCGGTAGGCACAGGGAAGAGCCTGCAGATACCCGGCAAGGGACAGAGACCGAGGTTTAGCGTCCCTGGTTTCCGCATGTGTTTGTATGAGAGAAAAGCAGAACCCTAGTACTCGGTGCTGATTTTTTACCCTCCTTTGTCCTATTCTTCAGTGTATGGGTTGGGTTTTGGGTGGTTGGTTTGTTTTGTTGGGTTTTTTTTTTTTCTTTTCTGTATACTTTCTTTTAAGAAACCTGTTTTTTCCTGTAACTAATTTTTGAAGGCACAGCTTTATCACCAAGCTGATTTTCTTCTTTCCTTAGTAGCTGCAGGTCATCTCATGCCTACTTATGTGGAATCTCTCTCGAATACTTATCTTATTCTCTATTTTCGCATTTGTTAATTGCTTGACTGACTTTCAGGAACAGCGAAGTCCTGTTGTTTGCTTCCTGGTTCATAGAAGAGTATGCTCTCTGAATCTAGTGTATCTTCATAACTACTTGGGTACAAAACCAAAATGTGCTACGATTTTAATTTAACAGATGAGCCAAATTGTGCATGTTTTCTTGATTTATAAAAATCACAGAAATACAGGGATGTATCATCATGTAGTTTTACTTGAATCAACAAGTGTAAATGAGAGATTGCTTTGGACTTCAGATTATAACGGATTCTCTTGTTTGTATTTTTTTTTCCTGTGGGAAACCAAAAATGTCTTGAGGAAATGCCATCAAGACAAAAGTGCTTTTTATTTTCTGGTCCAGAAAGATATCCCTGTGTAGTGCTAAAAGAAGCTTGTCGCTGGCTGAACCGTGAAGGCTGAAATTAGGGTTTAAGTGGTCTTTTGTTGGTTCACTGCAGGGTGTGAATTTTACCTACTGTGAACAAATTTTTTGATATTATAGTATGCTGATAATCTCTGTGGCACTATTAAATAACAAGAGCTTACAAGCTTCTTTTCATATTAAAACCCCCTGAAATTGTCAGGCATTCAGTGTACAGAAGTATGCATACTATATTCCTTTTTTTTTTAATGTGAGAATGTCAGTTCCGTCATTGCACCCTAGTTCACAGAGTGAACAGGCAAACACAGTTTTTCCTTGGCAGCCTTACTGGAGCTCATTTGGTGACTAAGGCTGCAGGAGTGCAGGGGTAATAAAATACTTTAATGCTAGTTAATAATGTTTTGTACTCTTACCTATGGAAGGCTTCTGTATGACCTTCAATCCCACATTATGAGACATTTCACAATCTTTGCTTTATTCTTGCAAGATTGTGGTGAGGTAGTGAAGTGGCATTCCCTCCATTTTATGTATGGAATTGGAAGCATGGAGGCAGCAAATGATTTTTCTAAGGTGGCGTAAGGAGCCTGTGTCAGGGCAGGGAACATGAAAGTGTACATTCTGTACCTTTGTGTCTTGCCCCTTAATTTTCTTTTATCTACTGTATCTCTGTTTCACATATTTAAGTTGTGGGTATTACCGTGTGGTAATTAATAATTTCGGTTGTGGGTGTTACAGTGGGAGAAGGAACTGTTACCCTCAGTGCAACTCAGTATATTGTTTAGATTTCAAATCGTAAGTATTACATGTTAAAAAAATCCTTATTTCCTCATCAGGTGATGCATCTGATGTTTTAGATTTGGGAAGCAGGTACCAGTGATGGCATTTTTCCCCATGTTTGCAGGTGTGCTTGTGGCTTTATGATGGCTGTTGTAATCAATGTGTAGGTGATCCTAAACACCTGATGTTTTCTGCAGTTGTTGAAAGTAAGATTCATGCAATAAACCAACAAGGATTTCCTTAATTGGGTAGCATTCACTTTTGGTGAATGTACAAAACAATAAGCTTTTTCTTGGCTCAAGCCTAGGGGAGAGGAGACTGCCTTATGCCTTGGAGAGTGCACCATGAAACTCTCAGTCTTTGGACATGGAAGAGAGGAAAAGGACATGCTGAACTGGTTTCAAGCTGTTTTCTGTCAAATGACTTGGAGAGAAAGTAATGTGAAAGCCTTGCTTGTGTTCTTGGAGGCTTGCTTGAATTAAGTCTATGTACTCTGCTGCTCTGCCAATGGTACCACAGGTCAAAGATCCTGTAGCTTCTTTCTGTGCCTCAGCTTGGCAGGATCAGAAACATAGTCTGACCCACTACGTTTTATCTTGGGAAAAGAATAGGTCAAGCAAATTGTGTCATTCCTAGGAGTTATTCTCCTAGCTCCCATCTCACTGGTTCACAGCTGAAGACTTCTTCAGCAAAGAGTGGTATCTTTTTGTGTACGTTTGTATTCAATAGCCTGCAGTGGAGTTTTTGAATTTCAGTAAACTTAGCGTCTGCAGCATCCTGTGATTGTAACTTTCACAGCTGCTTGAAAAAGGACCTCTCTTTATTTCTTTTTGAACCTGCTACTTCATAGTTTCATTTGATCCCTCAGCCCCCAGTTCCTGCTCTGGGAGGTGATGAATCCTTGATCCCTTGATGTGCAGTTGGGCCTTGACAGACCTGTGTTATCCCCTGCCAGTCTTTTTTTTTTTTTTTTTTACTAACTGAAGTGTTAGGTCTACCTTGTCGGTCCTATACAAAAGCCATTTCACATAGTTCTCAAGTGCATTTTTGTAAAATGGTTCTGTCTTCTGCAAGGCGAAACCTCCTTCGCGTGCAGCTGAGCCTTTCAGACAGACCTCCACTGCGATTTGGTCCTGCTATCTCCAATCCTTATAGTTAAATCCTGGCCAAAGTGAGGAGTATCTAAGGATTATTCATTAGATCAATTCAAGTTCATAGAAGTTCAAGGTTTTTTTATTGCTAGAAACATCTTCTGTTTTTTATTCTCAGATCTCACGGATACTGGTCTGTGGATAGGTTATTTTTCTCCCTATGGCATTGCATAACTCTGACTTCTTTAAGTATTTTGATTTTATTGTAAGTCGAGGGGTTTTTTAGATTTTGTTTGGTTTTGGATCTCGGGACGGCCGAGACAGATGTGATCTTTGATATGATCTGTCAATGTTGTTAAGTCTTGTTTTTTACCAGAAAGGACTGCAAAAGAGTAACTGAAAGCAGCCAGGTACTGGTCAGCACAATGCGTGTTTGAACACAATAGGTATATCTTGGAATGACAAGGTATTCCTATAGCTCTCAGGCGTTCATCTGAGGCAAGGATAGAGATTTCTATCTTCTACCGATCCCCAATGGGACCTTACAGAAAGTTAGGCTTTTGAATTCAGGAGGAAATCCCAGCACTTAACTCTAGCTGTATCCAAAGTCTGGCAGGATGAGTCCTGTGCTTGCTTCATCTTCTTTTGAACCCTGTCGTGAAGCATGAGAGACAGAAGGACACCAAAGTATTCTCCAAAAGATTGCCTGGTCCAGGCTATTGGGTAAGCAGGGTTGAGATGAGAGTGCTCTCCAGTGCAAAGTACAGGACAGAGCGGTGTGAAAGTACCAGTTTGGGACTTGAAGGTTCTTACGGTCCGATTTAGCATGAATGTTGGTGATTGCTCCTAGACCTAATCTGACTGAGCGCAGCCAATTTTGGCATTTCTGCACCCAGAATAAAGCCAGCATAGCCGCCATCTATAAAAGTTTCTTTATCAGAAACTGCTCAAAAGTTTAATTTTATAGGCTGCAAAGTACATTTTTTAGTACATGCTTTTGTTTCTGTGTGTATCTTCAACTGCAACTCATGGGAGGGCAACCCACATAATCTTCCCATAGATAGTGAGGGTTAATGGTGCAAAGAGGCAATCTTAAGGTGTTCAGGTATTGTGATGGTGAGGGCAATGTGTGTGCCTTAGATAAATACGCACTTCTAGTACCTGGTTAAAAGCTTCTTTGTTTAAAAAAAAAACAAACCAACCAAACCAAAACCATTACTTTCATAACAAAAGCAGGTGTGTGTACCCTTTGCTCCATTTATATGCTCAGCATTGGATCTGTAGCTCAGGAAAAAAAATAAATTGCTCCTTTGCAGGTTGAGTTCATATTCTTTTGTTTGTTCTAAATGGTCCTAGCATGAACAATGTGCTCAGACAATGCATCTTTTTTTGTTTTTCATATGATTCTTTTTGATTAAGAGAAATCCAGGCTTTAAACAGCTGGTTTCATGCATGTCAATTCCATGTAGGTAGGTAAGACAATTTTGTTGTAATGGAAGAGCTGGCATACAAGCAGCTTTTTGCTGATCTAGGACTGAGCTGTGTTTAGTGACTGCAGAGCAGTATGAGTCAGAGGTCTGGCTGAGCACCTTTGCATGTTCTTTCCACTTAAGCTTTGCAAGTGGTGGCAATGACCCAGTCAAGCATTAGCACAGCTTCTGCAAGAGTCGATTTGCAATAGCTTTTCAGACAGCCGTTGCTAAAATAAATTCAATACTTCAGAGATGTAAAGTAAATAAAATTATATAAAGCTGCAAGGGAAAGACATCTGTGTGTAGAGAGACATTGAAAAGCTGTGTAGCACGTATAGAACATGAACCACCTTTGGGGGAATCATGAGTGCGATACAGGGAAAAATAAAGACCCTGAAGGTGTCAGCAGCAGTTAGTGACAATTAAACCTTTTATCTGGTGAAGAGTGGTAAAGGCACTTGGGTTAAACGTATCTAATTAGATCTAATTTGTGAGTAATTTTTTTAAGCCAGGACAAGTTTGTTTAAACTCTGTTTACAGTCACCGAGAGATCCATGTACCTGTTTGCAGGCTTAAGGTGATTGTCTAGGACAGAGGAAGAAGGGTATGTGCTATTAACTTCAGACTGCTTTAAGAGACATCATCTTTAAGTCCTCACCTTATTTTCTGCCCTCATTCCTCCTTTTCAAATTCAAGAATTCTTATGTCTGTCTCGCACACAAGGCAATAGGCTATCACCAGTACCTGTCTTACTGCCTGAGCGTACCGGTAAAGTAATTTCATTCTGATATCTTATGTGCAATAACTTTCACCTATGAACTGCCATGGTTACCAATTAAATGGTGTTTGGATTTGATTTCTGATACTGTTTCTTTTTCCGTGTGATCCATTGTTTATTAAACAGGATTGATTGCCTCAATTGCAGCAGTTCCTTCTTGTTAATTTAAAATGGTAATTATCTGTTCAAAGATAACTAAAATACTCAAGATCACTCAGAGGTAATGCTAGTGAGTGAGAAGAAAATTAACAGATGAAAATCTATTGCTTCTTCCTAGAGATAGGTCTGTGGAGTGCAATAATATTCTGTCATGCTTGAAAACTGCTTTGAAGTTGCTGTACCATACATCTTAAATCTAGCTGTAGATCTTGTAAGAGACTGCAAAAGTCAAAATAAAAAGCAAAATAGAGTCCAGTGACCAAAGGGGTGGGTAGGGTGGTGTGGTGGTCATATTTATGACAACGTAGTGCTTCTTAAGATTCTTACATGCTGTAAAGCTGAGAACAGAACGAAACACTTGAGTTTCAGAGTTTAACAGCTTTAGTCTTCTGTAAAGTGTGGTTGTATAGTGCAAGCACAACGAAGGCAAATCGTATTTGTAACACAAGATTCTGACTTGAATCACAGTTTTGCGGCAGGGTTAGATAGATGCAAGTGGCTGCTCATGTAGATCAGATTGCAGGACTAGGAGGTGCTCGGTGCATACTTCCTAGGTAAAGGGAAAGTAGTTAAGAGGTAAGCTGGTCATGAGTCGGTACAGAAGCTGAAACCTGGGGAATGGCTCATACATGCACTTAGAGCTTTTCCTGTTCAATCTTATTCCCACTCCATCTTTAGATATGCTTTTATCAGGAAGTACGTTTTAATGTAGTAAATCTTCCTCTCATGGCCGTACATTACTCTTTTGTTGAGTTATGTATTTTGGATTTTAAATTTCTACAAGTCGGACAAATATTTCCATGAGATAAATCAGTAGTAATTCCTACTGTAAAAGGGACTTAGTCTATAAAAGCTGTTAGTTGCTATTTGTGTAAGAGCTTTTGAAATGAGATATTATTTTTTCTTCCGAGTATAGAAACTATAGTTTTCTGCAGGGATTTTAAAATTCATTTAGTACTTGGTGTATGGGCGTGTTTTGGAGTCCTGTGTAAGGATTTGCTCTGCAAAATCCAAGTTGTTCTTGGGTCAGGGAAGTTTTGTACAGTGATTGCTTTCAGTTATTGCAGACTCATGGTACTGGACAAAGATTATTGCTTTTAGTCAGCCTGTAAGAAGGATGGATTACCTCTGGTGAGGATTAGAATTGAGGACAGACAGGTCAGGCAAGGAAAATGCTAGACGCAGTCTGGGACAGTGAGGTTGGTCAGGGACACAGGAAGGAAGTATCTTCTGTGATGTCTTGAATCCCAGCAAGTTACACCCTTCTACAACTCTTCAGCTACTTTAGGCAGAATAATTTAATATGGCTTTTGGGGTTATACTTCATTGTAATAACCAGTTTCACGTGTTTTCCTTCAATGGGGGGTTTTTTAATGCAGAAGAAGAAGTCTAAGCAGTTCAACAGTTTGTAATTTGCAAGCTTAAGTGATCCTTTCATTTTAGGTTTTGTTTCCATAAATAAAATCCTCTGCTTCTCTAGAAGTGTTTATAAGAGGGAAAATTCTTTCGGTATATTCAAGTTATACATTAGTCATTTTTCTTCTGATAAGGCACAGGCGTGAAATCTTAGGAACATGTTACTGAGCATTACCAGATACAGGGCTTGTAATTTATTTTCAGTGCTATTTCATGCCTCAAGTGATAGAAAATTAGAAACCCAAAGTATGTTATTCATTTTAAATACTCAAGGTGAAGTGAAGCCTTTGGAAAGAAGAGGGGAAGGTAAGTTTCTTTGCAATCTACGACCTTCTCTCTATGTGCCAGTATGACTGAGTTTGGTTAGAGTCTTGTTGCTGGTTTTGTCCTGGGTCTCTGCACCTCTCTGAGGTTGCTCCTGAAGCCTCTGCTATTAAGTCTCTTGTCTGTCTTAGGTCTGCTTTGACTATATTATCTTAATGCATGACTTCTTGTGGCTCAGACCTGAGGATCCACATAACATCAACCAGTGCTATAGAAGCCCAATATTGTGCTATTGAATCCCATAGTCCAAGATTTTTTTTCTTCCTACATTTTGTGGCAATAAGAGGCCCCCAGTCAGTTTGTCCCCAGGGTTGCCTGAGTCCTTGGCTCTGCCTTTGATATTCATTATCCTGCACATCAGTCTCAGCTCCCTTCCCAACACCCGTTTTACTTGTGCTCAAGTATGTGGATGAGGTCTTTTGCCAGATCTTGAGTTTGGCTATCTTGTTTTATGGAACTTTCTTTGAAGACTTTTCCTTGAATTAGAGAAACAAAAGTATACTCATAACTTTTCCAGAGGAGCCAAGGAAAGGGCTTTATGTTTTCAATAGTTTTATTCCTGTTAAAATATTCATTGGCGTATGCTGAAAAGTACCTTCCTCCCAGTGTGCCCTGCCATTGGTATGTCAATTTATTTGTGTTGTTGAGCCTTCAAGATCCTTCATAGTGGACTGGTTGTTTAGTGACCTACACTGCTAAATCATCAAGGTGTCAGACTATCACGTCTCTCCTGTGATGAAGTTGTGCAATTCTTGAACTTTCAACTGTAAGCAGTGGTCCACAGCTCCCTGAAGCCAAGTGTGTCAAGCCAAAGCATTTCATGTGTAGCCTGTTTAATGCTTGGATTAGTTTCATAGCTTAATGCCCTCCTTGAGTTGTTTTTGTTTCCTGGGTACAGAAGACGATTCTTTCTCCATTTTCCTATGTCTTGTCAGTTTAAACAGTTGTTGACCTTTTCAAGCTGATCTGGTAGGTATCAGCACTGTAAAAGCAGTGTTACGATATGAGGAGGTAACACATACAAATCTTTTGAAGCCAAGGAAGAGCAAGATGTCATTGCTGGGGGAAAAGGGCACTGTCTTCTTAGCGTAGACTGAGGTGTTCCCCATTTATTCTTTTCAACATCCTTGTTACTTTTTAGTTGTAATCCCAGTATAAGTGACTCAGTTCCTGTTAGTAACAAGGTTATTAAATTACTGAAGAGTTTATCTTACTTAGTGCTCTCAACAATTAACTGGTTAATAAAAGTTCCTATTAACATAATCTGAAATATCAACTCTCTTTTTGCGGCATTGTCAAGGATAGAGGTAAAATACCACATTTTGCAAAGCCTCTGATTGAGAGTCGTGTTAAATATCTGCTTTCTTTTATTGTAGATTTAAAAAAAGAAAAAAAAAGGTTGGCACTTCTGCTACCTTTGCCTTTTATCTTCCATTAGCAAAGAACGCATGCCAGGTTTTCTAGTTCTTTAACTCTACAGAGCATAGAAAACTGGGCTGAGAAACATCGAGGTGAGATGCAAATGCATTGATCTGCATGGGGCTTTAACAGTCAGTTCATTGACTCTGAGAATTTGGCTGTATCCATGGCTGAACAGATCTATATTTTGGGATTTGGCATCAGTTCACTTCTTAAAATTAGAAATAATTCATTTTTTTTCCTCTCATTGTGTGATAGATGCAGTAGCTGTTGACAGTCTTGGCTACTGAAGAGTTTCTGTTCTTTCAAAAGAACAGGAGGTGTAGCACTAAAAGGTACATGCCCCCTTTTCACTGAAAGTTAATGCATTTTGTGGAATCCTTTTCTGGATCCACATTGAAGAGCCCTGGATTAACTGGCATGTCTTTCTGATGTCCTCAGAGAAACCTGCCAAGCCTGTCATTGTGTTTTCTCAGTCCAGAAAAAAAGCAACAAAGCAACCCACAACCCTTTAGTTATCTCATTAGTAAGTCTTTAAAATTCTTCACATCTTGCATCCTCGTAGGAAGTGGGTTGTAGAAATCTAATGTAGCTTTATTGTCATTCTTACTCTCCTGTATGTACATGTGTGCATACACATCCTGTGGAACCTTTATTAGGTTATCTGCAGAAGGAGGTTGCTGATACTGGTCTTTCCAGTGCATGAACAATGATGCTGTAAACAAGAAAATAGATTTCCTTATTAATAATGTTAAGTATCATTGTATTGAGCTGACATTGATACAGCCCAAACACCAGCAAAGCGGATGTGTGCTTTTTCTGCCCAAGGAAGGCTGGCTGCTGTAGTGATGTTTTGTGCCTGTTTAAAATTATATTAAACTTGAATTCCAGTTAGAAATCCGTATCTCCTGCAGTCATGCTTTTGGCGTCAGAAACGGGGTTGGGTGTGGGTGGGTGGTTGTGGTCTGACGCTGAGCCTATTCTCTCAGCATGTTTGTGGTACACTGGATTTTGAAACTTCTCAGCCAACAGTGGAAATTCTGTGAATCATTTCAGAAAGATAAACAAGCAGGTCTACTGAATTAACTATAAAACTGAGTAATGCACCATTAGTAATTGTCCTAGTGTTAATTTTGGGTGTGTAATTAAACTCTTGCCTCTGCCTGAGATGTTTTTATGCATCACTGAACTATAGACTTTCACACAGATTGCCAGTCTCTAGGTGTGAATTTCTGTGGTTGAAACCGATGGAGGAAGTTTGATCTAGTTCAAATGTCTAAGAAGAGCCTAAAGCTGAAGCTGTGAAGCTGTTCACAAGAGACTCCCTTAAGATCTCACCCTAAGATAGTCAAGCAGAATATTTTAGATAAGCTGTTTTCTGGAAATGTTTGCATTTCTCCATTGATAGTAGAAAGAAGCAATGATGACGGGGTCAGACTTAGGTGTCTGTTGTCATTCATTTTTAATGTTAGGTTAAATGCACCCCATTTTTGGATTCTGACATTTGGCTGTTTGGTCAAGAAAAGTGGATGTGGGTTTTGGCTTAGTCAATTCCCTCCTAAAATGATCAGCAGTGAATTAGATAGTGGTCCTCACAACCAATTAAACTGTCAAGTTTTGAATTCAGCTGGGCTGACTGACACCTGTCTGCGCTCCCATTTCCGGAGTGTGGGCACGAAGTGCTTCAGGAGCTGCTGCAGTGTAAATGGTACTGCCCACAGGTGGGGTTTGCTGCCTCCGTGTTGGAGTTGGGTAAAACGTTATATACCTGCTCTGGTCTACATCTGGGTGAAACAGATGTCTCTCAATAGCTTTGACTAGCTGTTTATAATGTGATTATGCTGTTAGCACATGATCTTAATGCTGGAAAATAGATAAAAATTAGTGAAGCAACAGGCTAATTTTTTTCTGGCTCGGGTGATTTATATTGCTACTTTATTTGACTTCCTTTCATGGCAATGTTTCTTAATTCTGAGATTCTGACCACCTGTATATGTAAATGCATTTTTGAGAACAGAGCTTTCATCTGATTGCAATCACTATCAAAATTGCTTATAAATATCTCTTTTTGAGGAGGAAAACTATCAAGATGCATTTATAGCATTCATAATAGCCATTGTTTGCAGTGCTGCGTTTAAAGATAGACTGTGAATTCTGTGGGTTAGTTTCATGGTCTTTAAAGTCTCCCGAATCTGGATTACCAACAAAGACATGTTCTTGGTTTTACACATCTATGTTTTCAGGTAATTGTTGCATTTCATGTCATTTATGTCCAGATACAGCATGGAAGAAGATTAAGAAAAGGGAAGCTGAACTGTTGAAATTGAGAGAGGATGTGATGTTTTGAGCACTTTCTGTGACTGTGTCTGAAGACAGTTGATGTTACATGGGATTTCTGATTTGGCAGAGTGATACAAAATACAATGGAATCACAATAGAAATGTAATTTACATGTAGCAAAGTAAAACAATTGCAATACACAGTTCATTGACAGTACCAGTGGGATTCCTATTGTCAGTCTCTACAACATGCTCACCATCATGAGGTTAGGCATCCCCAGTTACTGGGAAGAAGTGTGTGGGTTGGATCACAATATTCTGTACAGACTGCCTCAAAGGTTTTTGTTTTCATCACTGATGACAACTAGTTTGAATGTTTTCCCTCATGTTAAAGTCCTTGTACCAAATTAGTAATATAACATGCTGACCCAGGTCAGCCCTCTTGGGATTTTTGCTTACTTCTTCTCACTTGGCCTCACTGTGTTGCCACAAAGCTGTTTTCGTAGGACTCCCAAGTGGAGTATGATGTCATGGGGGACTAATACTTACCTTGTGCATTGTGGATTTAAGAGACAGCCTTTCTTGAAGTACAGAGTGAAAAAGAGCTTTGTTGGATATGTGATGCCTCTAAGTTACCTGAACTTATACCACAGCTTGATTTACTGGGAGAAACTGGCCTTTGGTTCAGAGTCTGGTGTCTGAAAGCAGCCCTTAGAGTTAGGTAGGTGTAAAAAGTGGGGATGTAGTGGGATAAAAATATAGATAGATGGGAGTGCTACATTTCTTCCATGCTTGGCATACTTACAGCAGATTTTAGCTTAGAAGGTTGTATCATCTATGTGTTTAATAGCTCTTGATAGACTCTTCTATGAATTCATCTAAGAGCTTTCAGGCTTCCGCACAGAGGTGGAAAAATGCTTTTCTGAAGTAAGGCTGAGTGTGCCAGTATGTGAGCTGCCAAGCTGTGTGTAGGAGAGCAAGAGTGTGACCCCTCTCTGCATGTTCAGTCTGTAATAGCTGTTTTTCTGATTCACCTAGGATCATAGTTGATAGTGTAGGCACCCCATGCCGTATTATCTTGGGTGGGTTTTAGGTTTCGTTTTTGGTTTTTTTCAATGCCAAACTTGTGGATACAAATCAGTATCTATTGCCATAGAATTAACTTGGCTTGGTCTGAGAGGAATTGTATCCATTACTGCCTAGAAAATAACTGTTTGCTGTTTGAAGCAATCTGAGCGTCAACTACTTTTATTCCTCACTCCAGGAATTTGTTTACCAAACCTGGTGTGTTCTGTCAAAATGTTCAACCCACTCTTGAGGAGGAGGAAGCAGCTGCAGGGAACATGGGACTGCTTTTGGCATGTAGAATGATACAAGTCAGTAATGGACTCCTTTTCTGCTGAAGTGAATGCTGCTAACAGTATAATCAGTGTTAGCTGTTATGTTTAGAATAGTTGACAATGGTGCAAAGCGTTATGTGTTTCCACGGCTAGCTCTTTGTACCATCTCTTTTTAGCCGGAAATATTCAGAATTCAAGTATCTGGAAGCTGATTCACTGACCTACAAGTAAAAAGCCACGTGTTAACTTGGCAAACTCCTTTCCCTTGAACATGTTTTGAAGAAATAATTAGGGAATTCTAAGGTAAAACTTGCTCTACTGCTTACAGCAGTTGTCGTTTCTTAAAGCCAAAGCCTTCACCGCTTGCAAGTGTGTAGGAGGTGCTGGCTATTAATACATCCCTCCTCCAATTACTGTATTTAGTTCATGAAATAATAAACTGTTAGCAATTGGGAGGCATTGCTTTCTGGGGAATGCACACTTTGTATTTATTTCTTTATTTTTAAGCTGAGCCCTTTGTAATTCTGAAGACAATTGATGGGTTTTCAAATGCTTGCAGCACTGTATTCTGGAGGCACTGGTGATCATGATCTGTGTGTTTGCTGCTGCTCAGAGCCTCAAAGTAGCAAGAAAAATGGAAACGGCACATCATCTGATTTTATTGTTGTGGTATTTGAATTGTATGAGTAGGGTCAAGACTAAAAACTTTCAGTGGGCTGATACTTTAAAAAAAGAGAAGCAGAGTGGACTTGAGCAGAGGAGTGATACTCGAGAAAGCTGCTAGCCCTTCACTAGCCTTCATTGCTGAGCTATTGTGTTGTCTTGTGTCTGACAGACATCTTACTAGGATTGAAACCTCTCTGGTATCCTTTTAACACATTTTCTTCTAATCCTAACGTCTGCAAGGTCCATTGAAAGTGGTGTCTTGTATAAGGACAAAACCTCATTAGCTTTGAAAGAGTACCATCTTCTGCTTGTTTTATGAGTTCACCTGACCCTGATTTCTGCTGATCCGTTTTATCCCTTTCTTTTTCTGAAGAGGTTTTCCTGCTGGCAAGGCATGCAAGCTTGGAGTTGGATGACTAGCCATTACCTAAAAATGAATGTTAATTGGATATGAACTGATCTGTTGCAATACACCATCTCCATTGTCTCGGGGTACTCCAGTGAGGAGCACAGCAGCCCAAGAGAGCTCTCAACAGGCTGAGAAAAGCTCATACTAATACCTTGTCCTTGAAGAATTATATCTAATTCCTCCTCTTAGTTGCTGAAAGAAACCCTGTTACTGAAAGATAACTTTTTGTATGTCTCAACCTAAGTGTATAATTTAATATTCTTGACTTGTATTTTCATCTGTCAATGATTAAGGATTTTTTCTTCTCCCCCCCCCCCGACTGTGCTGTGACTGATGCGCTCTTCATATGGTTGCTGATTATGAGACACAGAACTCCATTGCCTTCATGATTTGATTAACAGTTCTCTTGACCTTGTGAAGCACACCTGGAGTGCTTCAGTTATGGGAGGTTTTTGTCTTGTTTTTACTTTGTTGTTCAGTTGAGCTGCTGCTGTAGAAACTCTTGGTTGCTAACCTGAGAAAGACTCGCTCTCCTGAAACACATGCAGTAAGCTGGATCTCTAATACAGTGTGTGTGATTGTACATTAATTGGTGGCAGTGGGTTTTTTTGACTGCTTTTCAAGAAACGTCTTCCTGTGCATCCCAGTTGAGCAGTTAAGTGATGAGATTTATAGTGCAAATTTTGGTGAGTTAAGTCTTGTTGTTTTTTCTGGGACTACTTCTCAGCTGGATAACTACTCGTGGGTTGCATGCCCAGTTGGAGAACTGGCGGGAGAGTCGTGCTGAGCATAGTTTTATTTTTTGTGTAATGTGTGGTAAGCTTCATTCTCTTTTGGTATTAGTTTGTACTTGCTTCAGGATGAGACCAGTTCCACTTTTTTCATCTCTTCATTTCTCTCTCCCACTAGGCATACTAATAAAGGACAAGTACCTTACTGGAGTGGACACTCTATTGTGGAGAAGCACTGCCCTGTGATTAAAAAAGAAAGTGAGGGACGGGTGGAGGGAGGGAGATTAAGTGCCTAAGGAGCTCCAGAAGCTCTTTTGGGAAAGACAGGGTATTCAGTGTGTGTCAAAAACCTGCTACAGCACTCTTAAGGTACTACACATGATAGCCACTGGTGACAAGGGCATGCTTCCAAGTATGAAATCAAAGGTTGGTATCTAGTTGCTTCATGTACTGTAATGTCATAAGCAAAATGAATCCAAAACAGAAGGTGTATTTTTCAGCAATAAACGTGGATTAGCAATATCCTTTTTTGTCATGTAAATATTAAAACGTAAGGTTGATTATATTTACCCTGCACATTATGTGACTGCTTAGTCTCTGCAAGTTGCCGTTAAGGTCGTTTGTGCAATAAAATCAGTGAGGGGATTTTAACGTGGCAAGAGCCTGGCTCTGGCTTTACTGCTTGGAACGAATTGCACCTTTGGGATAAAGGTTTCATAAGCATTATAATACTGCTGGTGGCCTCTGTGGGCAAAATAGCAAGATAAACCTTCTGGCTGCTGGTGCTGCCCTTTCTGCTGGTTTGTACCATGGCTGAAGTTACAGACCTCCAGGTTATTAGTCACTTCTTTAAAAAAAAAAAAAACAACAACCCTGTGTTTTAGGAGCAGAAGGCAAGAGTCGGGAAATGGTGGTGAAATAGCACAAGTCAACCTGTGTGAAGAAAATCCACCATGTTGTGCTAAGTGCAGGGGTTTGCTCTTGCCAGCTCCCCAGATGTACAATTAGAGAGAAAGAAGAGCTGGCTTCTTAGTGCCTCTCTTGTCCCTTTCTCAGCACATGGGACTCTGAGCAGTAGCAAAATAGAGCTGCTTATTATTTTTCAACAATATCAAAGCAAGCTTTAGTAGGGGTAGGGAGCATCACCACCACTCTTCACGTTGCAGGCTAGCCATTGTACTGCCTCAGGTGTATAAATAAAGCACTTTTCCTTCATGCTGACTGGACCTGGGAAGTGTTGGCAGCTGAGGTGGATTTCTTAGCCTTACAAGGCTACATAACCTGCATTAAAGTAAATAATGCTTCATAGCTGTTGTGTTGGTGAATGCTGTAGCAACTGTGCAGGCGGCGTGACTGATGTGCATCATGGTCACTCACCTCTTGGCTGCACCTGGCTCTTGGGAAGTGCCTGCAGAAAAGGAGGAGCTGTGAGTCCCTGCAGGGACTTAGTGTCCAGGTAGAAAGTGGGAAGCCTGACGAGGATTTGGCAAGAACCAGTGTGGCTGCCTTGCATCCACTCTGTCCTGTCATCCCCTTACATCGCTCAGTTCCTCTGTACTGGCAATGATTTATGAGTTTTCCACCTACAGGTTTTGTTAGCTCGTAATCCACTGCATCCTGCCTTCCCGGGGAGCTGAGACAGCTGCTGGCTCTGTGCTGACATGTTTCCTCTCCAGCAGAAGCGCTAGGGCAGCTCTTCCTCCATGCTGCTTGAGTTCAGTAGTTTGTTTTTAACATAATTCCTTGGCTTGCTGCTGAAAGAAGAGGAAAACCCTCTTTTGGTTTTCATCTGAAGCCTGAACTGTAGCAATGAGAGGATTGAAAATACCTAGTAACATTGCTGGATGAAAAAGACCCAACAAAGCCCTTTAATGTCCTGGATATTCTACTTCTTGGGGGGGGAAAAAAGATCAACTTTGAGACATGGGTTGAGGTTTTTCCTTTATAGAAACTCTCCCTTTCTATGCTTTTATTTTATTTGACTCTGGGATGAATGCGCCTGTCTTGCATGATGTCTGAGCAAGGGAAGGAGATGGAAGTCATTGCTGCCAAGCATCTGTTCCTGTGAAAGCTGGTGGTGCTGTGTTGGTGGTGCTCTGGCAGCTCTCTCCAGCACCCTGTCAATCAAACACCATCCCCACAGCAGCAGTAGCAGCATCCCATGGAACCATGCTGCTGGAGCCCTCCAATGCACTGTCCAAAGGCTTGCCTCCTGCCCCCATGGGCTCCCTCACCATTGTTACAGTGCCCTGCAGACATAAAACCATAAAATCTTGGTAGGGAGTCTTATTAAACGGTGGTTCTTTTTTTGATGTTTGTTGTCTGGCATGGATTTCTCTGTCTCCATAACTAGGGCAGCAGAGTTTTGCTGCTGTGAGGCAACTGTTCTTGAATTCATCATGAGCGTGTTAATGTTTGAAGAATCTCAGATGATTCTGAGATTTCAGTTAAAAGAAGTGTTAAAATGATGCTTAGAAAAACAGTGTTGGTTTGACTAAAGGGTTTCAGTATTTTATTTTTCAATTTGAGCAATATGTTTCCAAGAACAAGTGTTTTCAGTATTTTAGCTTGGTAAGAACTTCAGCCTTAGGAAGGCTTTAAATAATTTAGGAATTAATCAACAAGGATTTCCTTGTGGTATGGATAAAAGACTGGTTTTCTAACTTGTTAATAAGAAAGTTCAAACTCTGAAGTAACTTTTATCTCTTGCTGGTTTTATAAATTGTATTAAGTAATGCTATATTTATTGATTAAATCTGTTACAGTTTTTGTTAATTGGGTGAAAAGGGTTGATCGATTATAGAAGCTGCTATAATAGTATATGCCTGGGTATCTACAACTGTAGATGTCCCTCAATTTTGTTTTACCTGTTTAGCACCTTTAGCATGTAAGTGAGAAGCAGATGTAGAGAAAAGATGAACTTGTGGACTTCAAGCAGTCCCAGGAGAATTTATCAAATCAACAGCTGAAGTATTTTTTAAGTATGAATCTGTTTTGTTGAAGCCTGTTAACAAGAGTGGGAGTGGAATTTGGCAAACTGTTTCAAGTCATTCATTTTTTAATTTTTCTGATGAATGCTGTAGCTGCAAGTTAGTTAGACTTAGATGTTTTGAGGTTGGTGTAGAAAATAAGGCCGTTCTGGAGTGTGGTGCTTGGTTCTGTACTGTTCTGTGACATACCCCACTTGAATCAGCCCAGCTTCTGACTTACCTGCTTGTAAAATATAAAGTATCTGTGTATGGAATTTGAACACATGAGTTTTCTGCAGAGGTTTTCTGGATCCTAAATGGAGAATCAACAGTAAAGCATCTTTTGCTGAGCCTCTCCCATCTTCTGTACAAGAGTGAGTCTATGAAAGGAGTGTGATAAAGAGCTTGCTCTCTTTCCTGCTGGCAATTCTTATGAATCCTGGAGGATGCTGGGCTGCAAGATACAAGTTTGACTGGTGGTTTGGGTTTTCTTTTTGAGGCTATTTCCTTTCTACCCATGTCCATCTTTAAGTTCTTTACTCCTTTTAAACCATTATGACTTCTCTAGCTGGTATTTCAAAATTTGCCTTTGGCTTTGACCTATCTAGATCCTGTGCCTTTCAAAATGGAGAATATCTGTAGCAGTTCAAGGTCCTTTATGATTTCAAGGCTTTATAGCTGCATCACACCTGGGAGGCAGGCTGTACTGCAATGCAATCAAGTGTGCTGTGCCAGTTTGTATGCTGCCACTCTGAATTTACAGCCTTCAGCCACCACTGTTGCGCTGTTGTTGGTGTGTTCTTGATTAAAAAAAAATTTTTTTTTTTTTTTTTTTGCATTGCATTGCATTCACTTTTATAAATTTTCAGCTATCATCCAGCACCTGCTGTGGTGGCAGCAGCACTTCAAAATCTCATTTGCAATAGCTGGTGTCACGTGTAGTGTAGATACATCCTGGGCTGTCCTATAGATCACTGGACTGGTTTTGTTCAGGCCTATGCTGCAGTTTCTTGAAGGGGCTGTTGTGGTTTAAGCCCAGCCTATACTCTCCCTGGGCCAGTACTTATAGGAGTGCCTTATAAAGCCTGACCCTCACTCCAGCAGTTTAGACCGCAGTGCATTTAAAGCTAAATACAGAAGAAGGCATATCCTGTGTTCCTAGTAATTAACTATTCAAGAGTCTTTTCTGTTGCACTGAACCCTTTGTCATTAAATCTGCCACAAGTGGTGAGTCTAACTGCTTTTTTTAAAAGATCTCATTCCCAGCTGTCTTAAAAGACATATTTTATATTCATGGGGAGTAGTTTTAAAATCCTATAGTCAAGCTTCAGGTGCAAGCAACTCGTCTCACAGTTTAAAAAGGCACTGCATCAAAGGAAAGGAGAAGTCTAGTGCTAGAAATTTAGCATATGCATTTATGTCTTTGACAGCAACTGGAAAACCATATCAGTGTGGTTCGCTTGAAGGTCAGGTGTCACTCATTTTGTTGCCCCCAAGGCTTCTGTGTGTTCATAAAGGAAGTGGGCGCTGTCGATCCCAGCCTGATGGCTTGTTTGTGCTCTGAAAGAGCTGTGCTGAGGATTAATTCTTACCTGCTGTGTGGCTTGCTTGACGCTTTCTTCCCAAACCTCATGGGCTCCTCCTGCAGTCTCTCAAAATGAGCATTTTTAGACCCAGAAAAAGGCATAAGGTATCAGCACCAAGCATAAAAACAGTAAAGAAATACCTGGGCCAATGTTACATATTACAGATCAGTCTCTTACAAATAACAGAAGGTCAGAAAGACAAACCAGATAAATATGTCAGATCTAGCTGCTAACCAGCTAGACACTGGGCTGTTGCTTATCCCTGCTGACTGCTAGATTATCTGCCTAATTAACTTGTAAAGCATCTCCTGTTCCTCTGCCACTGAGACGGCTAAGTGGGGGAAAAGACTTTTGAGCTCTGCTGTGAAGGGAGGCTTGGATCCTACAGCACTTTAAAAGATCCTGTAATATGAATGGTTTGCCATTTTAAACTCTCTTTGCAGATGCGCAAATCGTTTTTCTGGTATTGCAGTTGTTCCAAAATGCTCCTTGGCCTGTTAAAATTGTAGCTTTAAATCTTGGTGATGAATGTGAACCTCTCACTTTAACTGCTTATTGATCTCTGTGTTTTTATGACTTGTAGGAAGCAAAACCAGTCTTCTCTCTGAACTTTACTGGCTATTTCCAGTGCATGTGGGCAGAATTTGACCATGGATAAGTGGTAGACCTAGACTAGGAAGCAGTGGTTTGCCAAGTTAAACATTCAAAATGGTGCAGAAGTCGCCAGCTAGTGATGCTGTGACTGGAAGAGGTAGTCTGGTGAAAGGGAACATACTGCATAGCTGAAGCATTGTTAACAGTTGTTAAACGGTCAGACGTAGAGAGAGTATTACTTGGATAGTAATGTGCAACTGATCACATCTTTCTAGCCATGGAGCTTGAGTTTCTTTCCATTCATGGAAGGAAGAAATGTTGTTAAATGTATGTACTTTTAAACTAGAGCTGTGGAGTCCACAATGACAAAATGCAAATAACACAAATTTTTGTAAAACTAAAGTTATTAGAAGAGCATGCCCGAAGGAAAAAGCTTCTTGCACAGTAAAGCTTACTTCTGGATAAGCAAATCATATGTAGCAGTGACCTAATGACATGCAGGGTGTGGAATAGGTGGCCTGTAAGTCTCGCTGCTGGCAATTGCTGTTGGCAGGACAGGGGATGACCTGTGATGATTTCCACATGCTGCAAAGCTTCCTTGCATTCCGCTGTGAGTGTAGCTGCTCATTGTGCAATCTGCGTCTCGTGATTAAACAAGTTATATCCAAAGCTGAAAAATAATTTTGTTTTCTTTAGCTAAAATGGCATTAATATATGATCATTTCCCAAATTCGACATTGAATATTGAGATTTGCTGTTCAGGTTTGAAAGAATATAAACCAAGTATTTTTTACTGTTGTTGTTATATGATACATCCTGTAGGTCCTTAACTGTATTTATACACTGAGTTGATAGGGGGAGGTATTTGGTGATCTTTTATCATTTTTACAATATCTGCATGTTTTTATGAACTAAAAGTCATTAAGATATAATGATGCTTGACAGAAACATTTGAGCAGGATTTGATGGTTAAAACATTGTCTTTGTGGTTAGACCACAGTCATGTCTTTAGCAGGATGGCATGTAGCCCTGGGAATCCATCTGCCTGGTGAAGATCACCATGTGCCATGCTGAGCCCTCCCAGGATGGTTCCCAGTCCTGATGGCTTTTGTGTCCCCGAGCATCCCTCTGAGCTGTATGGGCAGCACTGCTGAGCTCTTGCCCCAGCACTAAGGGCAGAGGCTCTTCAGGGTTTGGACATTCAGGGTTTTTATACGGATGCGGAGAACAAGGCCTTGAGAGAAGCATCTTGTCAGTTATTATTGCACTATAGTGCTCTTCGTCATTAAGATAATGTGAAATATTCTTTGACTATACATCAAGAACTTTCTTTCCCTTCCACATGTCAGGATTTTACTGTACTGAATGTTTATCTTGCCTTGTCTGTAAATGCCATAGTAAAATATTTTCTCTCTCTTTTTTTTTTTTTTTTTCTTTTTTTTTCCCTCCAGAAATTTTATGAATAAGAATCAGAAGCCGGTGCTAACAGGCCAGCGGTTCAAAACTAGGAAGAGGGGTAGGTTACGTTACATTGTTTTACTTTATTTTCCTCTTTCTTAAAATGACTAGAAACAGGGCAGGTGGAATAACTGAAAGTTCAATAGGATTAAGGTTTTCCTCTTCTTCAGCCATGTTAAGAGTACAGATGTTTTTAACTAAGCCCTACAAATTCTATTATTTTTGCTGTATATTTTAGGACTTCCTGTAAAATCTGGGTTTCTTGGCTATTAAGTCTTCTCCAGATCTCAGTTAAAAAATTAGATTCTAACTAAATTGGTAGCAGATTTGCATACAAGGAAGAAAACTTACTAGATGTTTTTCAGGAGTTTCTTAAAATGTCCTTTTCAACTATGAAAGCAAAATAAGAGTTTTCATTTAAAGGTTATGTAAGGAAAATTGTCTGACATTTTTGCCAAATCAATGCCATCTCTATAAATAAGCCTTTGACATCTAAAAAGGAATTCTCCCACCTTCCTTCTCCATGAGATTGGTGCTGCTTTCGATAACAATAGAGATCAGAAAGCTCCTGTTTCACAAATACTGTATTTGCTGTTACTGTGGTTTGTTGTTTTTTTATTGTTAAAATAATTACCATTGCATAAGTCTCATTTTTTTTCTCATTGTGATACTGATTTTCTGTAAACATGACCATTGCTCTTTCTTTATGTACAATATTGCATCAATTTTTAAAGGAAGCAAAGTGGTATTAA
The DNA here is from genome assembly GCF_000696875.1 of Nestor notabilis. Classification (NCBI taxonomy): domain Eukaryota; kingdom Metazoa; phylum Chordata; class Aves; order Psittaciformes; family Psittacidae; genus Nestor; species Nestor notabilis. The sequence continues at coordinate 21,325 of NW_009917100.1, forward strand.
TTATACTGATCATCCAGGTATTCTGTACAGTGGGTGTCATCCTAACATGCTTGCTTACACTATACTTGGAGTTTGTCTGGGGTGAATGCCCAACACTTCAAGGCAAAGAGCAAAAATATAGGTAATAAATTATTTTCAGGGGAAAAAAAGTCTGTGAAAAGATGCTTAGATTTTTTTGGTGTTGCGATAGCAGATTATTACAGCAGACACAGGTGGGGTTCCTGTCTGTCTTGTAACAGACTTCTTCCATCTTGACTTCCCTGTTTCTGATCAAAAGCTAACACCTAGCCTTAACATCTTTTGACAGAAAATGTAAATAAGAACATTCTCTCAGTGTGAATGAGAGAAACAAGTAGAGTTGTTAACCTTTCTCAGACAATGACAAATTCTGTCATAAATCTGAAGAGCTGAGTGAGTGTCTTAAGGTCTAGGATGATCACGAAGCTTGGATGAGAATTGCAGAATGGTTTGATTTCAGTCATGTTAAAAAGCAGTGCCAGCTTTCTCTTGTCTTTCCTCCTTTGCATACATCACTTCTTCAGTTCAACTGGTGCAGTCTCTCAAAAGGAAATTGTCTTACTATGATGCACATACAATGTTTGTAGGTATAGCTAGTTGAAAAAAGAAACCTATATTGTTTATAGCTAAATGTCATGATGCTCCAGTAATAGTGGGATTAATGTTCTATCAGCATGGTTCAGAACATTATGAAGTAGGAGCTATACTCTGCATTAACTAGCAACAGCACAGATGTAGCTACAGGAGTGGAATTAACAAGCCCTGAAGAACTACCTCAGTCAGATCAACTATTAAAAGCAATCAGATATTCATACGGCTGGATTGATCCAGTATATCAATCACTATGTCAGTCAGTTATGGTACGTGTGTTATTTGAAACAATTGTCTCAGAAAACGTCTCTCTCATAACGACTTTCTCTTCAATCCAGGTTTTGCACTGTGTTTGGCACAGTGGGTCCTATTACAGATTTGGTCTTTGACTCCTATTTAATACAAGTAATATTTGGAATAAATAGATCTTACTTGTAATTCTATGATTATCTCTTGAATTTCTGTTACAGTGATTGAAAGTGGCACTAGATAACTCATTAACTACATGGAAGAAGGAAAAGACTGGGGGGAAGTCTGGAAGATTAAATGGGGTGTTTGTTTTGTGTTTTTTTTGGGGGGGGATGTTTGAAAGATTCCTTAATAATGGGATTGGAATATTAAATGGATTTACTATAGAAATTTTAGCATGCAGACACTTCTTTGTGTGCTTAAAGCATAATATCTTTTCTTCAAATATGATGGGGTCCTAGTTTCCTTGACATTTAAGGATCCTGCTTAGAAAATTGTAGATAACTGTTTTGTTTCTAGAGGGAGAGGGCTTGAGGAAATGTCTCTCTAGCATATTTATTCCCTTCTGTTTGTATATGCTTTTTGTATCTTAGAAGTGTCACAGGCTGTTACATCTTGGACTTAAGACTATTGGGGTTTTTTTATGCTGACTTTCATCAGGGAGTCGTGAAATTTCCCCCAGGTAGGACACAGTGCAGTGGCTGTGGTTTGCCCATGGCATTTCAGTCACAGGCTATTCTGTTGTGTGTAACAGGCAGTAGGTGTGTGATTTGTGTCCCATGATAACTCTTCTGCTCTGCAGCTCCCAGGAGCACTGCCATCAAAGGAGTGAGGTGTGTGACATGGCAGTGAGGCATCTAATAGAGGTCCATATAGACTCTAGCACCAGTCAGCTAGCTGCAGCTCATCTCTGAATGTGAATGATTTCTGAGCTTTCAGAGAGCTGAAAAGGAAGAAGATTTTTTTTTTTTCTTTAAAGTTTTAAACTGTGCTTACAGTCTAAAATATTTTTGAGGTAGGACTGTGCAATCCTTGGGCAGGAGAGGCTTGGAACTAGATGATCTTCCAACCCAAGGTCCCTACCAGTCCGAACTATTCTATGATTCTATGAAGGAGGAACTTGTAAATCCCACTCTTT
>NW_009917100.1:23351-72349 GCF_000696875.1 Nestor notabilis
TTTGACCTAATAAAAAGTATAAAACTTGCCTGCAGCATACATAGTGACAGGTATTAAAATCACTTTAAAAAGATTCGAAAGAAAGAAAATTATGTTGTAAAGGGAAGCGCTTTCCAAGGGAAAGGAGGCATCTCACAGTTCCATATCAAGTTTTTGGCAATCTGGGCAACTAACCAGCTCTTAGTAAAATCTCTGTACCTGTTAAATACTGCTACTTTCTGGTGAAGGTTGAAGTAAATGGCATCTGGCCAGTATTTGTGCTTATGGTGTAGATACGTGGGATGTGGATTGTATTGAACCGCATGCATGCAAAGTAATGGCTGTGTGTGTTCTGAAATGGAAGATGAAAAATAGGAGTAGTGAAATGCCAGTAGGTAGTGAAGAAAATTTATACATCCAGACAGTTGACAAATCCCTAGAACAAAAAGCTTCCTGAAGCATTAACAGCAACAGTGTGTATTGTTTAAAATAAGTTGACAGGCAATACCCGAGACCCAAGTTTGTTCCCATGGTACAGATAACATAGGGTTAATATCTGTTAAAAAAAATAGCGCAAAAAGGTAAATGGCAGCATAAAAAGAAGGTAAGCATAAAGATGCATATTATGTTCAGGAAGAAAATTACCCAGTAAAAAGTCAATATTAACACCTTTATGTTAACATGAAGTCAGAAGAGTGGCCAAACAGGGCATCTCATTTTTCTTCCACAGAAATACAGTTGTGGGCCTGCTGTTGAGAAGCTAAGATTAATTCTTACAAATAGGGGTATAAATGTGATCTTCTTAGAGCAGAGGACAGGAAATGTTCTGGGAACATGATGAAAATGAGAAGCCCTGTATAGCAGTTCTGCATTGGATATTGTATGCATCACATCTGCAAGCTACACCTGCCTCCGCTAGCCCGTGATTGAAACTGTGCTTGTTTAGTAATTGTGTACTTGACAGCTCAACACACTGTCACCCCTTCTTGATGATGGCTTCTTAATCACCCTGTTGTACTACATCAGCATATTCCTCTTCAGTACATGAGCTTGGTAGGAAAATGTTTCAATAAACTTATAAATAATTTTTCATGCAATGAGTTCACCTCCTCTTCCTATGTAAATTTTTAGATTGTGATAGACAAGAAAATGGTAGGGTACTCCAGATGAGAGGAGGACTTCTAGGGCAGGAGAAGAATCGATTTAAAATAGCTAAGAAATATTAATCATGGTGTTTGTGTTTGTACTGAGCACTGTGTACCCATGATACCAAGCGTATAACACCTTCCAGCTGAGATGCAAACATCTTAAATTTTTAGAAAAAAATAGATTTGAAAAAGTAAAATAGGAATTTTTATTTTTTGTAACAGAAGAGGACAGTTCTGTCTTCTTACTGGTTAATGACTTCTTTATTTATTTATTTATTTATTTATTTATTTTTACCCTGAAAATAATACATACTTATTTGGTAACCTGGAAGAGAATCATTGTGCTCAGATACTTGTTTATGGGTGGAGCTGGATTTCTTGTGTGCAAACAAAACTGCCTGAAGTACACATACTGACGTACTTCAGTAAAAGGCTGGCTTGTTTGTGGGCTGGTTGCTTTGTTGCTTGTTTTGAGTAGTTTTAGTACTTCAAGTTGGAAAAGAGCTGCAACAGGGTATTTAGAAACCAGTCTGATAGCTCAGATTGGATTGCAGTACTATGCATCTCTGTAGGTATTTTCCCAGATCAAAGGCATGTTCTTCAGTTTCCCCACTTGATCCTCTCTGGTTTGTCCACCATGGGCATGCCCTGCGGATATGAAAGAGAGTTTCTCAAACAGGAGACTCCAGATCTTCATCACAGCCAAAACTCGAGGTAACACAGCTGAGAGCCTGAATATCTCCAAGGTCTGCAGTGAAGTAAAAGTCTGGGAAGAAGTCACTTGCAGTCTGGAGAAAGAGCATATTGAGTTCATTGGATGATGAGAGTGTGGTAAAGGAGAAACTAGGTTGTCACTATGGTTGCATGCATCAGTTCAGGATGAGCAGGGGTTGGGAGCAGGTCATTTAATGAGCATGAGTATCCATGTAGTTGAATAATCCTCAGCTTTTGTCTGATGAGGTCAGATTTGGGGGATGGGGCAACAATCCACATGGAGATAGGTAAGAAGAGTCAACAAGTTACTAAAAGCTAGGCGTAGCAGGGGATTTCTGGAAAATAAAATGTTTCCAGTGCTTCTGAGCTCTCGACAGACAGCTGTGGAGCTGCTGTTGGCTGTGTGCTGCCGGACTTCTTCGAAGGATGGGTTGACTAGTCCCCTCAGCTTCCCAGCAGCCTGGGACACTTGAGTGGAAGGGACTGCTTTGTCCCAGATAGGATTATTACAGGTGAGGAGGATGTGTTGGAAGAGGGGAGAATGTGCAGGTGATGTCCTGAAGATGGTAGAATGAATGCACCCCAGGTGCAGGCAGAAGAACAAGAAGAGAGAGAAACTTTCCTGTGTTAGAAGTACTAAAGCTAATAAAAGTAGGCACTGCGTGTAAGGTAGTTAATTGCCATAAGTAAGATAGTTACTTAATTGCCATATTGCTATTGGCAGGAGGAAAAAGATTGGGGAAAGAAAGGCTTTTAGAAACCAAGGTCTTTTGGTTAATGACAGGGATAAAAAGCTGCACTATGAGTTTCAGGGAAAGGAAACCTGCAGCCAGAGTGTGTGTAAAGTCCAGAATCTCTTTTCCCAAAATGTGTGCGGGAGTTACAGCTGGTATATTTCAGACTGCATTAGCACGTGTTTAGGTGGGAATTTTACCAATCCTTACTCATCTTAGTAACTAAAAACCTCTGGATTTATCTTCTGGATATAAAATGTGCAAGTTTTTTAAGATCTTGTATCAACATTCATGTCAGCAGGTGATAAGTTTTGGGTTTGTTGAGTGCCACAGAACAGATAGCAGTTTTGTTTCTGAAGTTGAGAGTTATTTGGACAGTAAGAAGCATTTCATATATGCCCTTGTATAAAGCTGGGACTTATTTTGTTAAGAAGCTTCAAGTGTCTGTGGTAAGCTGTTAACAGCCTGCAAGAAAAAGCAGCAGGAGGTATGAGTAAAACTACCTCACTTTATTTGGAGGTTGTAGTTATATCTGTTGTGGCTTCGAGGTCCTTTCCAACCCTAACTATTCTATGATCTAGTCATAGGGATGCTGTCTGCGGGTCAGACTGTACCTTAATTGAGTTCAACAAGAGACAGCTGTAGTAGATGCAATGTGAGCACTGCATTTCTGTGTTCCTAGTGCTGCTTGGGGCTGGAAATATGAAAGATAAATTCTTGGTTACTCTGTGTTGCCTGATGCTAAATGTTTACACAAACCCTTTTTATTAATACCTTTTTGAATACATTTTAGATATGTGACAGTAGCTATTTCAAGAAAAATATCAAGAAATGAAAAATGGAGTGTTCCTGCAGTGGGATTATGTACACATAACTGACATTCCCTTTACTCTGCTGTCAGATTTAGCAATGCATAATGATACACATATTCAATAATATCTTCAACAAGAAAAGTAAGAATATGAAATTTGAAAACCATTTCTTCCACTTTATTTATTTATTCCTGTATGTTTGTATGTATATTGGTACTGGGGGAATGAGGAGCAGAGGGAAGCTAAGGTAAACACTGAAAAATTTCCAGAGACAATAAAAGCCAAACAGCCAAACTTTTGGTGTGTTGACCAGAATGGGAAGAATATGTTTGGGTGTCATGGTCATTTCAATTGCTGGCTGATGTGGGATTTTAACAGAAAGATTAAATACTCGCTCTCTCATTTTCCTTCTCCTTTATCTCTGTTCCAGATGAAAAGGAGAAGTTTGAACCCACAGTCTTCAGGGATACGATTGTCCAAGGCCTCAATGAAGCTGGGAATGACCTGGAGGCTATAGCCAAGTTTCTGGATGCAACAGGCTCACGGCTTGATTCCCGCCGCTATGCTGACACACTCTTTGATATTTTGGTAGCTGGCAGCATGCTAGGTAACTTGCAGTGTACTTGATACAGAATTTTGATGATCAGCCCTGCTTCTTTTAAGATGCTGTTTTCCCTTGCAAAGTGGGTATTATAAACTGTATTAGTTTCACTTATCTAGATATCTCTTCATCTCATATCATAGCATTGATTCTAGTGCAGTAATACGTCGGGACTTGATGGTGTGAGGCGTTCTGCAAATACCACAAAAATGGATACTGCTGAGAAGCCCTTGGTCTGAGCTGAGAGGACTTCATTAGCATAAAAAGGTGTAATACAGCACTCCAGGTTATTAGCTGTTGCAAAGCTTTCTTTGTAGACATTGCAACAAAGAATAGCTAAGAGGAGGAGTGAAGGATCACGAGGAGTGCTTTGTGGATGTTCATGGGGTATTTCTCCCAGGTATCTATAGCAGCTTGGCAAAAACATTCTGTTCACCTACCTCTGTATTTTGAATATGTTGGCTCTTTTTACTGGTCACGTTGGTTTGATTCCTGCTTCCTGCTCTTTGGTACGTAAGAAGAAAAAATGTTTTTGTAAGACTTGAGGTAATGCAGGAAGCAAAACCCAGTGAAAATGTCTAGGAAAAAACCTCTCAACAAAATAAGCCAGGAGAAAACTTCTGCAGCTGTGTTTTCAATATTTACATGGGCCTGGTGAGTGTAGAGGGGTTAGGAGGATGTTCCAAGTCCTCAAATTAGTAACAGACTGCTAATAGTTTTCTATTTGGAAAGGATTTACATTATTGTGGTGTTTAAAGTAGTAGTTAAAATACACACAAGGGTTATGCTCTAACCCATACTTATTTGGTCACATTCAGGACTCTCAAAACCAGCAAAGGTTCCTTGGTGTGAACTGAATCTCGGTCCTGTGAGGTTTGTGTGATCTAAGGTGCAGCATATCAGCCAGCCTGTCCCTTCTGTCAGGTGCCACCACAGCCTTGCAAAGCTCTATCTCTATCTGTTCCCCCATTTCCCCTGCTGGCTCTTACCTGTGCCTTTTGTTTCAATGATATTTACATAACATTTAAAAGACATATAATTACAGATCATTCTCTAAAGTGAGAAATTGTTCCTTACATTTTTTTTATTTTTTTTTTTTACCTCCTTCTTTTAGCTCCTGGAGGCACACGCATAGATGACAATGACAAGACCAAGATGACCAACCACTGTGTATTTTTTGCAGATGAAGATCATGATGCCATCCGAAATTATGCTCAGGTCAGTAAAGGCGTTTGGTTGGTTACTGATTTCCATTTCTGTATCAAAAGGGGTTACAGTGGAATATCTGCAGACTGGCTAGGCTGCAATAAACTAGTTACAGGGGAATTGAAAATCCAGTTAACCAGTAATCTGCCCTAACCTGTACAATTTAGGTAAGAAAACAGGATGTCTAAAATAATCTGATCATAGCTAGCAATGCCTTCTTTTACAGAAAGCAGTCCTACTTAGTCTAGTGCTGATTCAGTATAGTTTTAGACACCATCATTATTTTTGTTGATCTTTTCTGTATGCAGTCTGAAAGCTTTGTATGTACATATTTTTAGAAACAAATTAATTGTATTAAAAATACAGCATGTATCAGAAATAGTGTGGCCAACAGGACTAGGGCAGTGAATGTCCTGAACTTGGCAGTGGTGAGGCTGCACCTTGAATGCTGTGTTCGGTTCTGGGCCCTTCATTATGAGAAAGACATTGAGCGGCTGGAGCCTGTCCGAAGAAGAGTAATGAGGCTGGTGAAGGGTCTAAAGCAGAAGTCTTATGAGGAACAACTGAGGGAACTGGGGTTGTTCAGTCTTGAATAAAAGAAGCTCAAGGAAGACCTTATTGCTCTCTACAATTACCTGAAAGGAAGTTTTAGTGAGGTGAGGGTTGGTCTCCCAAGTAACAAGTGATAGGACAAGAGGTAATGGCCTCAAGTTGTGCCAGAGGAGGTTTAGCTTGTATATTAGGAAAAATTTCTTCACTGAAAGTGTTACCAAGCACTGGAACAGCCCAGGGAAGTAATTGAAAGACATGTAGATGTGGCACTAAGGGACAAGGTCTTGTGGTAGACTTCACAGTGTTTGGTTAATGATTGGACTCGATGATCTTAAAGGTCTTTTCCAACCTAAATGATTCTATGAAGTATATGAATGACAAAAAATACAAAGCTGATGCCTTCAACCTTTAGTTGTGTAGCTAGTTAGGAATTGGGCATATATTCCAAGAGCTATCATTTCTCCTATGTATGTGATATATAATTTCTTTTTGAAGGAATAAGGTTTGCACAAATAGGTGTGTGTGCAATTAGCACAAAAAAAGCAATGAAGCCTAAAACTTTATTAAAGAGAAGCTAATGTTGTATAATTCCTTAATGGAAGATAATAATTATATGAGCAAATACAGTAAGAATTCTATTGAAAGTTCAAAGTCACCATGCAGTTTGGATGCAAGTAGGATTGCATAAAAATGCAATACCATTGAAACTCCTGTATGTCAAAAGTCTGTTATTAAGTAACATATTTATCTTTTTAAATAACTAATTATTGGGATGCTGGAGACAGTAAGTGAAAACATAAAAGCACTGGCCCTCCTAAGGTGTTGAGGGTGGTAAGCTGTTGAAAAGAGGTGTGACTGATTTGAAGAGTAACACATATTTGCTGAATAGTAGAAAGCTCCTTTAAAAATACATCTTCAATAACCTGAAAAAGTGAAATATACTTATTTCTGGAAAGGGAGTCCATATTCTTGTGTATCAGCTTTATCATGTCTTAAAAACAGGGTATTCTACTTCAGGAAAATCTTTGTTACTGGTAAAAGCATTGATTCTTTCTTCTTCATTTTTAATATTTTAATAGTTTGATAATAAAAATTGGTAGGCCAATCCTCCAAGGAGAAATTGAACTTTAAAGTAAAAGGTTTCTTGTTGGAAAATGGAAAGGAAGGCTTCATGATTTGGAGCAGTGGAATTTTCAATGTATTCTCTGCATTTCAAACCAAAAGCCACCAAAATAACTCAACATGTTGTAGTTAATGCCTGAAGAGATGTATACTTTTATAGACCTTGCCATTTTTTTCGTGCATAATGGGAAATAGAGCTCTTACTGTATTATGAAAAAGTGGAGTTAGGATAAAATAGTATTTAGAGCTTCCTTAACTTCTAAGTAATTTATTCCTCTGACTCTGAAGTGAATCATTAGTGTGGCTATTTTTTGTGGTTTTAGTCATGGTAACAATTCAGACAGGGAAGGGTCTTCAAGAAAAGAAGGCTAAAGCTGATGTTGATATTTTAGCAGATTATTTCCTTATTAAATGTATTTCTGTCATTTACAGGGACTTATAAAAATTACAAAATTTTGTTTGGAAATATGAACAAGATGCTAGTTTACATTTTCATCTTACACCTTATTTTATTAGAATTCTGTGTGTCTCTGCCTCTCAGCATGGCCACAACTTGATTTTCTCTTGTTCTGAGCCAAAATACTACTATTTAGGATGTATGGATGTATTTCATGTTCTATGAAAAGTGAATTGAAACTTTATAAACTTAATTTCTTCCACCACCATCATCCAGCCTGACAATAATGTCATTTGTTTCCCATCTAAACCTTCTCACCTGTGACAGTAAGTCATATGTTTTGTGCTATCAGTATAGGAGTGAGAGCAGCGATTCATTTATTTAATATTTTATCTCTCCCTTCTATCTGAATGCACTCTACACCTATGCTGCTTCTGCTTTCATAATCTGTGGCGATATGATAGGAAGCAAGTGGTGAAAACTGGAGAGCAAGTGTTTCCAAGAACATACTTGTAAAAGCTTTGTCAAATTTTCTCCCTCTTTCCCTGGCAGCAGTGTGTTTTGTTGTAAGCATTCATGTTAATGGACTTGACAAAGATCCTGCATCTACTCAAGATGCCCAGCAGTGCTACTCACTCCATCATCTTACAGCTGACAACTTCCTCAGAGGGCCATGTTACCAGGGGAAGGGTGCAGAGTTAACGTCCTCCTCCTCCTTTCACCTGCTTTTGATCTATGGGTAGGGTGAAAAGTAAAGTAGGAATAAAACTGAGAAATACAAGAGAAGACGACTGAAACTGCAGTAAATTTTCTGGTTCAGACATTGCTCTTTGAAGCAAGAATTGCAAAACTTGTATTTTTTCACTGGTAAACAAACTAGTACAGAAGGCAACCCAGGAGATAACTGCAGAAATACCATTCTGCTGGCTTCTTATTTCCTGGAAGCAGTGTCTAAAGAAAAACTGCAGTGGAATATTAGAGTGTGAGAAGCCAGCAGTGCTTCCTACTTCTTCTTTCCTGCTAAGGAGATGATGAAAAAAATTCTTTTCGTAGATTAGTTAATGATATTCTTTATGGATTCAGTAGTGGAAGTCTTGTTTCCCTTTGCATGTTTTTCTAAAGAAGGACGGCTACAACTGTTACATTTTTAATCTGTGTTTATCTTTAGGTCTTCAATAAACTTATCAGAAGATACAAATACCTGGAGAAAGCATTTGAAGATGAAATCAAAAAGGTAATGTTGGTGTCGGTCTCCTTGAGCATTAGTATCTTTTTACCGTATGTAAATGCACAATGTGTATTTGTACAAATGTGGTGCTGTTAATATATTTAATTTAGCTCTACCGGAGAAGAGGATGGAATCTACAGGTGATGGCTTTAGTCTGCAAATTTAGCTCTGTGGGATTACTGCTAGCTGCAGTTGATGTAGAGTAATTCTGAATTAACGCTTCCTTTAGTTGCTTTGACCAAGCTCACCTTCTTATCTGAGGCTTTTTGTGCAGATCTTCGATGTGCTTTGGGGTGTAGCTGTTAAAGAGAGGTGGTGTTACTATTTTGCTAAGAGAACAGCTCTCTGTGGGTTTTCCATGGAATAAATGCAAATCTGCTGTGCAGAATGTCAGTTGATCTATGAGTATTAAACAACTCCTGCATTGTGGAATGAATCCTAACCGTAAGTTTTTGTATTTGAGGCCACAGATATGTGCAAGGGAAAGTAATCACCTCTGACAGAGTGCTCAGCATTTGCCTGTTAAGCTGTAGCGGATATGTGTGGGTACTGTTTTGTGATACTGAATTCTAAGGAGGCAGGAAAAACCTGGGTAGAAATTTTTGAAAAACAAAATACAGATTTATTTTGTCTATTTTGAGTTCCTAGTAACAGATGTAAATATCTTTCTCTAATGGCCTGAAGTAGTAATATAAACACTTGCTGTGCTGTGACAGACATGCTGATAATGGCAAAACCTGTCCTATGATTAAAATACAATGTTTCTTAAAAGCAATAGTGTGTTTCTGTATTATTTAAGCATTAGAAAGACTGCTGCAAGGGTCAAGTGAGGGTAAGTCTGGAGCATGATGCCTCACCACCCCTCTCGTGGCTGAATAAATTTTGCTCTGATTTATACATTCTTGCTTGTATAGGAAATTATTTTTGCACTCCTGGCCAATATGCCTCTTAACTGATGCTGATTGCTCAATACATCATTCTAAAGACCTAAATTTACCTCTATCCCCACACAAATCTAATGTTCTTGCTGTTAATTACTATAATCATTGACATGAGAAGCGCTGACTCATAGTATTCAAGTTTCAGAGAGTGTTCAGCATATTAAGCAAATGCCATGTCAATTCAAGCCACCTCCTCTCTCTTCTGTAACTTGCTTGGTTTGGAATCCTTGAAGTTTCCAAGAATTCACTTTGCACACTTAGCGACAAGATGAGGCTGTGGTTGATATATGATAATTTAACTCTTCAGTTGAGGAACAAGTGCCTCTGATGTAATGTTTAGCTGTACTCAAGCTTGAGAGAAAGCAGTAATTTGAGGTACAGTGTGCCTGGAGCCATTATACTCCTTTAAAGCCATTAGAAGCATCCTAGCCATGGTAGAACAGGGTCAGACTGGGTTTAACCGCCTTGCAGACTGCAAATCTCAGTTTATGTACGTGCTTTTTGCATAGTTTTAATGTTGGATCACATCTGGTGTGGCAAATAACAAGATTAGGTTTGCGTGGTGGTCCTAGGCTGAGGGAAAGTTTTTCCACCTGCACTTCCACTCTTATTGCTGGTATGAATCTTGGTGTGTCTCCTGGGTACCTGGCCTTTCAGTGTGGGTGCTGGGTACAGTCTCTTACTTGATTAATCCTGTTCATCTGAGAATTAAAAACTAGGGAGGTGGCTGTGAAGGGGTTTGGGCATGTGTATTGCACCTGCAAAGGCATCGCCTTAAAACCCTTGACGACTATTTGCAGATGCCTCTTGCTTGCCTTCTCCCTCCACACCAAGTGACTGGCTTCTCGCTCATGAGGCCGTTGGGTTTTAACTATTTAATGCTTTAATCCCTGTGTATAGTTACTTGAGTAGCTGCTCACAGAGTATCAAATGATAGATACATTAGTATTTCTAGATGGTATCTGCAAGATTTAGTAGTTCAGAGACTACTGCAGTTACTCGATGATTAGAAAAGCAAGAGAGTGACTCCTTGATGTTGTTTCATGGGTCACTGTCCCAGAAATGCAATTCTTCTGGCAGATTCATTAGGCAGCTAGAGTACCAGGGAAAAATTAGCTCGTCTCACAGAAAAAGTCATGCTAAAAAACCCAAGGCAATAGCAGCAGTTTCACTCTAAAGAAGCAGATGGTATCAGTGGGATTTCTCTTTCAAGAGAGATGGTTTTAAATGGCACTATTTGTTCAACTATTTGCTTTATCTCTTCTAGTTCATCATTTTGTCATTAGGACATTATTTCCCAGAACCTTTCCCTTTTTTGTCTGTTTCTATCCTTCAAATGTTTTATTTCTTAAATCTTTCCCCACAAAATTGCCAGTTATTCTTTTGTCTAGTGACATAAACCATACATCTGAAGTTTTACATCTCAATTATTTTGTGCAAGCAATTTCAAAGAAGACAAAGATGTTTAAGTTCAGTGCTCACCTGCTGGTTTTTGGTATAGGCAACTTAAGTTCATACTACACTGGGGAGTGCTCATGGCATAGACCTTTGGCAACATTTTGCAGTAATTTCAGTTCCAAATTTGCGTTCATCTTTCTTACGTATGTATTTCTGTTCAGGCCAGTGGATGAAGAACGCAATATTAGCTGTATTAGCTGGGAAAAAACACAGATAAGTATGTTTTGTCTTAACAGTGGTAAATATTACTGAGTCATATGAGGATGTCTGAAGTACTGGGAAATGTCATGAGGTCCTTTGTTCATGTTCCCATTTTCCTAACGAAAGGATCCTAAGTCAAGCTGGGAATGATGAAATAAGAGGAGACTAACATTCCAAGATCAAATGGGGAGTAAACAGAGATGCTTTAAGTCGGTTAAATGAAAGACAAGAACCAATCAGTGGGTATCTGTTATGTTAGCTGCCTTCTCCATTGCTGACAATTCAGTACTGTCTACAGATGTCAGATGCTAAAGCACAGACCAGTTCACGTAATGAAGATATAAAAAGACATCACATCATACTCCCTGTGTGGATAAAATGCCTTGATTTTCACTAATAAGGTTTCTAATTTGCAAGAGGAGAGCAGAAGCACTTGTTTTTCTTATGTGCTTTTTAATGTTGCATTCATGTCTTTACTTGTGCATACCTTTCATGCCCAGAACTTGCGCCTAAAAGACAAGTTCTTTAAAGATAAAAATAGCACAGAATGGCACATTAGGTCTGGTCTTGTGCCTACTAGGCATTCTGAACTCCCACTTAAATAGGTGGGAGTTCTTATAGCTAGAATAGAAATACAGAATTGTGAGCCAGAACTGCGCATTTTATGCCTTGAATCAGTCTGTATCTGTAACAAAAGCAGTAATGCCAGTGCTCGGCTAACAGCAGGGAAGCGTCAGCTTGGAGAACTTTCTGTGGGTGGTTTGGTACTGTTCTGAAATGACGTGGACATTTTGTGACTTCCCTGCTGAGGTTTGTAATTGTGATGGTGAAAGAAGAGCTCTTAAAGTAATCAGCAATAAAAAACCTGAAACAACAGCTTTGGACTGAACATTTTGTTCTTTCTGATGGTTTTTAAGTGGGTTTATTAAAGGTTTTTATTCTTTCTATCACCCAGTATCCGCCTATATTAGACTGTTTCGCAATTGCTTGAAAGTCCAGAATAATATCCTTGAACAGCAGAAAATGACATATATAAGTTTATTTGAGCTGCTTTTCAAAAATATTAGTAAAACAAAAATTGTGGTAGTAGCGCCAACAGTACTTTAAGTAATGAGAGAAATGCAGAAGATGAGGTTTCTGCTCAAAACATAGCACAGTGGCATATAGTTTGAGAACACTGTAGTTCAGATTAATGCTAAGAGACTTGCAAGAAGCATGTTTCAAAGGAAAAGGAAGAGGATGAGACTGTGAACTTCATAGATACATTATTTCAGACCTTCCAAAATATTTGAACAGATTTCTCAGAACTAGAGTTGGTAAATATTTGGATGTCCTTCTCTTAGAATCCTTCTCTACCTTGGACTGCATAACTGGCTTTGCAGCTGAATTTCCTGTCATTGTTGCTTTTGTGACTTGGATCTGAAATGCATGGATACAACTCTTCATAACTCATTGCTGACAAAACCCAATGGAGGTTACAGCTCAGGAGGTCAAAACCTGGTCTTCCATATTAAAGTGGTCGTTGACCACTTTCTAAACAAAATCATCATCTGTTGTTTATTGGGAGCAGGAGGAATAAGAGTTAAGTAGGCTATACAGAAAGCTAAAGCTGTTTTCTCTTTAGCAGTCTCAGTACTTACAATTAAGAGGAAAAGGTCTGATTCCCATTTTTATTCTTGTGCAGATCTCATTATGGTCCAGTATTGTTGATAAAACTTGCATAATGACAGCTTTAAATCCCCAGGCCTCCATTTTACTTCAGGCTTATACTGAAATTCTGTAAAAATGTTTTCAGTCTTCCCATTAAGTGTGGCCCTGGAGTTCCTTTACCTGCTCCATTATATATACCAGTTAATTGCTGCATTTGGAAATACAGCACACCGCTCGTTTTTCATCCATATATTTAGAAATAATAATTCCATTCATCTGCAGAGGTTTTTTTGGTTGTGAGTCACATTTTGTTGAAATAAAATTACACCTTGAGATTTTATAGTTTAATAATTTTTCTTTCAAGCTAAAACTGCATGTTGCAGTCATTTGGCTGAAGCCAGCTACAAAAAAAACCCCTAAATGATTTGTCTATGGCTGAATCATTCAGGCCTGTGTAAACTGTAATTTAAAGCTGAGGTTATTATGTAAGTGCTACCGTATGAATGAGGGTGTTTGTTTCAGTTCTGTTCACTGATACAGAGCAGAGCTATTCATAAAACACTGCATTAGTTTTATTAACTTCCTTTGTTAGTTACCTGGATTTACAAAATGTCACTGCATTCAGAAAGCTTTACAGTTAATGGTAAGCTCTTGAAGAGTTCTCACTGTCCATGGTAACAAATAAGCACAGGAACGTGTGTGATGTTCTGTCCTTTTGTATGGGTGAGATTTGGTGATTAAGAAATACCCTTAATGTGGAAACTGGGTAGGAATTTTCCATTAGAATGAGTTGTTCTGCTTTGGTTGCATCTATTGCTCCTTTGGAGAAGGAAGACTGGTGTCGTGACAGCAGAAGGTAGATGAATAAAGCACTCGTAGCTGAAGAAGGAAATGAGAATTCGTTTTTAACTCCAGAAATGGATGTGTGCAGGCTTTCTTTTTTCTTTTTCCATTCTTTTTCCTTTTCTTCTGGTGACAATTAATGCGTAAGCGAGCTTCTGGTGGCGTCAGCAGCTTTTTGCAGTGAATGGAGCTGCCCTTTGCTGTCTAGTCTTCTTTTATTATTTACCGGTAATGTTATTGACAGAATCTCATTTTGAACAACTTTCTCCTGATGTAAAGGAGAAGAGGTGTAATCTACTTCAGAAATATGCTTTAAAGTTATTCATTTTAACATAGAAAATTAAGATATTTATGAGACCGAATCACCATTTTTAGACTTCTAAGAGGTAAATATGTAGTTCTCTAGCACTTAATTAAGATGGTGAGGTTTGTGATTTTTTTTTTTTTCTCAAGCTATTTGTTTCCTCTTGTAATTAGTAGTGGGAAAGGTGAGGTCTTAAAGCAGCTTTTGTTCCTGTCTGTCCTTTGTCAGCTTTATCAAGAATGTCTGAACTTGAAATATTTTTCTTGTTGTAGCCAATAGAAAATTGGTTGTAATTGTTCTGTGTTCCCTTCCCCAAAAGCAAAACAGGAAACTTTCTCATCCTTCTATTGTTTGCTGGAGTAATGGTTTTTGTAAGCTAAAAAATGAACTGCAACTGTGTGGGGTTTAGTCCGAAGCCTGAATATGTGAATGGGCAGGCTCCTGTCAGCATGCTGAAGTCAGCAAGTCTGTGGTCCTGGAATTCCTGTGGGTCTCAAGCCTTTAACAAGCACTCTAAGTTTTACACATATATATGAATATTTGGAGGAGACAGGCTTTGTCTCCCTGAGTAAGGCTATATTCCACATGCTTACGTCCTTACAGAAAATGAAGTTATAAGCAATTAGTGAAATGGCACTGCCATGCTTCAGGCAGACTTTGACATGAGCACTATTAATTGTAGTGGGACTTCTTGAGAAATAAAAAATTAAACTGTCTGCTAATATTCATCTCTACTTGTTATCATTGCCTACGGCTCAAATATTTTAACTTTTTTTTCTTGTCTGGCCCACAGCTTCTGCTGTTTCTTAAAGCCTTTACTGAGACGGAACAGACAAAGCTGGCAATGCTTTCTGGCATCCTGTTAGCCAACGGGACTCTTCCTGCTACAATTTTAACAAGCCTCTTCACTGACAATATAGTCAAAGAAGGTAATTTTCTACCTGATATTTTTTCTTCTATTAGCTTTAATAGAAGTATTTTGTTGCAACATGCTTTTTATGTCGAAAGGCTGTAACTGTACAATGGAAATGGGTATTTTAAAGCAGAAGTGTGTACAGACAGCAATGGTCAACATACTTTGTGAAATCTAATATGAGGGCAGTCAAACATAGGAAAAAAGCAACAAAAAGCAAAAACAAACCCCAAAGGATTGATATTTTCTGGAAGTTATACATGTGTGTGCAAAATTGTAGAATATATTTATTATTGTGATATTATAAAGTGTGAAGTATAACATTTATTCCTGACATATGTCTACTAGCATTTTTTCAAGTATTGCCAGTATCTTGTGCATGTGAGTGTGAAGTGGAACAGAGAACACATGCAGGCCAGCTGAGTATTGCAGAAGGAAAAAATAAAATTAAACCCCTTATTTTGCCTTTATACCTGTAGCAATCAATGATTGATGCACTTGTATTTGCCATATGATAAGTAACTGTTCTTTCAGTCTTAGAATCACCAAATGGTTTGGGTTGCAAAGGACCTTACAATCACCTAGTTCCGACCCCCCTGCCATGGTCAGAGACACCTCCTGCTAGACCAGGTTGCTCAAGGTCTTAGAGTAAATGACTTTTGGAAATTACTTTTTTTCTTGGTTTTTTTGAGGGTTTTTATTTACCTTTTTATAGCCATTCACCTAGGGGTCCTGATTTCCCAAATGCTTGCTCGACAGTGTCTTTCTCTGCAGCTACTGACTACCTGAAATAATTGCAAATGCACTGTCAGTGCTGAACAGTTTTCATGAAATCTTTTGGGTTTTGTTAAAGAACTGTATATTAGCTAAAATGTATTCTAACTTCATGTTCTCATTTGCAGCATGCTAACCATTACATTTGTTTTCTAAACGCTGCAGGAAGAAAAACCACAGCTGCAGCTTTGCTCTGTCATCACCACAGCTTTTGGAATGAGAATTAAACTAGGAGAGAATTCAAACAAAAGCACTAATCCATGTCTTAGGGTGATTGCCTACAATATTTTTAAATCAAAGTCTGTTCCTAGTTATGGGAAGACAAGAGGCATCTGAAAACTCAAGTTTTTAAAACTGAAGTAATCTGTTATATTTCAAACTTAGCATTTTAGAAATACAATTTTTATTTGTGAATCGTAGAACAAATTCAATTTGCATTATGAACTTATGTTTCTAGGAGCCTTAAACTTTTGTCAGGAGCTTAGATGTACTTTTGGTTCTTGGTTTATGCATACTAAAAATGTATCTATGTCCCCATTTGAGGGAAAGATTGTTCAATCAGAATAGATCTTTTATTGAAGAATAGAGATGTTAAGATAATTGGGAATAAAAAAAGAGGAAAAGAGCAAGGTTTAAAACAGGTAGATAATATAAGAATAAACTTGATACTTTCTTTGATTTGCATGAAACAATGCTGTGGGCAAGTGAGGTTAAAATACACAAGGAAACAATTAGGTGAGCTGAGGGAGTTGTTGATGAGCATGGTTATTGTGACATTGGCAAAGAATTGGCTGGAAGCGAGATAAGGGTAGATTGTGCAGACAGGGGATCTATCAAATTTGAGGGCAAATACCTAATTTGTTGTAGGATTACCCTTTTTCAGTGTTATCATTACTTTTGATATGACGTATAGATGGGAAAAAAAAAGTCTTTTAGGGATTTCTGACATATTTCTAGCAGAGACAGAGAAGGGTCTAGGTAGTAGTGGTAGAACCTCATCAGGGTTAGGTGTACCCTTTGTCACACGTGCTGAAAAACTAGTGTAAATGCAAAAAGCAGCTAACAGGTTTAATCAATAAAATGAATGGCTGAAGGTACTTTCTGCAAACAGGGGAGAAACAGAAAAAGAGATGAGCTATGTAAAGGAAGAGGCAGTGGCAGCACATGAATAGAGTATAGAAGTGGCCAATGTAAATTTGGGATGTACTTTAGAAGTTAAGTTTGAAAACATGTGGGTAGTGAAGCCCTGGAACAACTTCCTTCTAATATTGGCACTGGCATAATACTTGGTTTATTTTAAGCCAAAACTAGAAAAAGGCTTTAAGACATGGGTACTGGAACAGTGCTTGGTGACAGTACTTTTGGTATTGAGCACATAAGCACATTTTGGATATTTCTGTTTGCAGGTTCAGAAATTACAGGTGGATTTTACGCCTAGTTCTTGTTCGTTGATCAGGCTTTGAGAGTCTTGGCTAGTCAGCCTACAATACTTAAGATTGCTGCATTATGCGGGTTTCATTTGGAACATGCTGTACAACATGTAAAACAAGTCCAAAGTAATTATTATAGGTCTTTCGTGGCCTGGCATTGTGCATCTATGGTTCTGTGTATTAGTTCCCTAAGAGTCGTGCCTTATAAGCTCTTGAAATAAGGTTGCCAAAACTGTCATAACAGTGTTACTGAAGTTTACATTGTTCTGGGAATAATCTCTTACATTCTTGTTTGATGACTCATTTAGTCAATGTATCCTATAAATAAAAAGAATGGGTATCTATCTATAACGTGCTAAGAATGATGAAGCAACTTTCTACCAGTAGGTCCCAGTAGCTCTTAGAGCTTCAGGACCGTTTGGAGGTAAAACAGACAATTGCAACCACTGTCTGTAGCATAGTATACAACTATCATTAGCACCACCCTCAACAGCACTGTAAATGTTGATATGAGTGTAGTATGGAGAAGTATAACTGGCCTGCAGAAGACCTTCCACAAGAATAAGCTGGGTTTCCATCCCTGAGACCTTTCAGCTTCCTTCAGCTCCCTGTACTTGCTGCTCACAGCTGAGAAGCTGGAGCAGAGCCATTGGTGGTGCTTCTCTAGGAAATAGGAGAAGGGAAAAAAGAAGTGTGGGGCTAATGGTTTGTTAGCTCTCCTGGGATACCCACAGCTAGCAGAGGTAGAGTTTGATTTAATGCACGAAATACTAAGTCGTGCTTTGGGGAAGGAATTTTTCCACTTAAAATTGTATTTGTGCCTCATCCTGCCACTACTAAATGCCTCCTACAAGGATGGGGTACAATCAGTTACCTCGAAGTTGCAAAGTTATTTAACCCTATGCCAGGACTTGCTAAAAAGCCCTTTAAAGATATGGGGGTTTAGTTCTTATTCCTGACGATCCTTTATTATTTTGTGCCTTCATTTCATAACTGATTTAATGCATATTTTTTCCTTTTGCATTGGACTTTGTCTGTAAATTGGGGAAGTAGGAAAAATAATGGCAAAGAAGATCTTTGAAAAATTGGGTGGAGATGGGTGATACAGAATGAAAAGATTTTCAAGCAATCTGGCATATGTCAGGAAATTAATACTGCATTAAAGAAAAAAACGAGCATTTCTGCTCTGTGGGTTTGGTCCCATTGCCATAAAGAAATATTTTCATTCCACATTCTTATAACCACTTTCTAGCTTTGTAATTCTTACAGCCATCTCTAAGTCGTGTTGAAAATTGCTGAAACATGTTTTGTGTTTTGACTCGGACAGGGATTGCAGCCTCTTTTGCTGTAAAGCTTTTTAAAGCATGGATGGCAGAGAAAGATGCCAATTCTGTTACCTCTGCTTTAAGAAAAGCCAACCTCGATAAAAGATTGCTAGTAAGTACAATATATTTTCAATAATCCTTTTTTCTCCTTGGGAAAGAGAAGGAAATACAATGCAGATGGTAGTTTGCTGTAAGCATGTTAACTCCCCCTCAGACTCTTTTAGCATTTTTTAAATATTTTGAATCACAGCAATATTGTTATGGCTGTAGCATTGATACAGGTTCAGGAATATTAAATATCACATAATTTTACTTTCTGTCTGTTTTTCCTGTAGCCAGATGCCTTCTGAAAAACTGTATATATGGGGCTTGGGAATTAAATAGGGGTTTTTTTCTAAGCACTGCTAACAAAACACACTTCTAGTTTGTTGAAATATGTTTTACTTTTGTAAATAACGAAGTATAAAGGGTTATAAATAAGTTTCCAAAGAGAGAATGTTTAAATGGTATAGCAAAAGCACAGCCATCTGGGTAGCATAAATGGTCCTGCAGTTATGACAGGAGATCTAGCAGGAGCAATGCAGGAAGGCTTTCTGCTTTTGGACTCAAAACCTGTGTTCTGAGTTTGTAGCAATGCCCTGAGGTATTTAGAGTATATATGAATATTCATCAGTCATGTGCCTTTCTCTCCCACTGTCTTTCTGAAGATGAATAGTTTTTTTTTTTCTAGTCCTCAAAAAAGATTGCTGCTGTGGTAATCCAATCAGTGCACTGCATCCTGTGTAGCACTGCCTGGAGAATTTCAGCAGTATTTCCTGTTTCTACCTCCATAATTTATGACTAAGCAAGAATCTTTCACAAGTGAAGCAGCCTCGCACACCCCTTCATCTCTTCAAATTGTATTTGATTTTAAGAGTCCAAGTCATAAATAATTTGCCATAAAGCTGGGAAACGGCTAATTACACAGTTTATTAGAGATGGGGAGAAAAGCAAACTGCATCTTCTATTTCAAACTTGATTGACTTAAACTTTCAGCTGTTGGCTCTCATGCTGCTATATTAAACAACTATCAAGCATCAGATGATGTTGCCTAGCATAGAAGCCTTCATGAAAGTTTCCTCTCAATCTCATTTTCAGTAAGAAAACAGATAAGAGTCTCTAGCTTCCTTGTTAAAAAAAAAAAAGTTCTATCTATCCCACAAATCATTGTTAGACACTAAGAACTGGATGGTAAGCAAATGCCATTGAATCCTTGCCAAGATGGGGCATTTGCTGTAGCAATTTTTAAGAGTAGTTTTAACTTTTCTAAGTAGCTGGACTTTCATAAGTCATAGATTGACAGTGTCTTTTAATTAGCAGTGCCTACAGGAGCTAGCGTTAACAGTACATAGTGGACTTTGTGGGCTTTGTTAAATGGTGCATTAGTGGTGATCATTGCTCAGCAGAGTAGCAACATCAAGCCAGGGTGTCTGAGCCACTTGTGTGTGTATGGCTAAGTGTATTTTCCTGTGAGGTGGATGCACTGGGAAGGCATGGTAGATGTTCTTCATGTATGATGGCTTTACCATCTATTTCTTTGTACTTTCTCTACAAGATACTTGGAATCTGGCTGGAAAAGGTATAGTTTCTCTGAGGACTGTTTTGAGCAACATCACAAGTACATGCACTTCATGTGGAATGGGTGTTAGGTTTTTTGTGTAACTGGCCGTAGTTTTTTCCCTCCACTGTAATGAAACACAACAATAGGAACGAAGTGTTGACTTTTCCAGTGTTGCTGCAAGCATTGGCTTTTTTAAGTGCAGTACCAGGTGATTCCCACTGTTCATTCTTAAAAGATGTTCCCTCCATTCTGTCAAGAGTCGTCATTGGTTATTTATTTAACAGAAAGCATTCTTGTCATTTTAGGAACTATTTCCAGCCAACCGGCAGAATGTGGACCATTTTGCCAAGTACTTTACTGAAGCAGGTCTAAAAGAGCTCTCAGATTTCCTTAGAGTTCAGCAGTCACTGGGGACTCGTAAAGAACTTCAAAAAGAGCTACAAGAACGTCTCTCTCAGGAATGACCAATTAAAGAGGTAGAGTGGGGTTTTTCAGCTTTCTGTTCATATGATCATAGTCAAAACCTTAAATCAACACTAGGTAAAGAGGAACAGATATGAACACCTCACAGATTTCCTCTGATTTTCTTTGAATCATTTTAATGTATTCATCAGCTCACTCTGTGCTTAAGACTAAAGCAACAAAACATCCTCTGGATTTACACGTGCAGCTGACTATGGGTTTGGGGTTTTTTGGTTCAGTTGTGCTCCATGAGAATGTATTTCATTTAACTGCATTAACTGTTAGGTTGGAGGGGAGGGACAAAACTTATAGTCAAGTTAATAGTAATGTTCCAAAAAAAGCACGCTGAATGCTTCCTTTTTATTAATCTTGTTCCAGTTTTGTTTCTTATTACTTCTATACCATATTGTTATTTGTAAATGACTGCAAGTATTTGATAAGTCAGCATTGTTTCTGGTTGATTGGAAATGTTTAAGACAGCAGTCTATTTCCTGCTCCAGATAGTGCTTTATGTAAAAGAGGAAATGAAAAGAAATGAACTGCCAGAGCCAGCGGTGATAGGTCTCCTGTGGACCTGTGTCATGAATGCTGTGGAATGGAACAAGAAAGAAGAGCTGGTTGCAGAGCAAGCCCTCAAACATCTAAAGGTGCGTGTGGGGGTGAAGAGGGGAAGGGCTGCTATGAAGGAACAGAACACATACAGCTGCCAAGCTTTTGCCTGTTTAAATCCAGGAGATTGGAAGTTTTGAGGGCTGACATTGAGCACACCAAGTATCGTGTGTAGTCCCTTCTCCTTTAGTCGAATGCAAAATTGAGGTATTTGAGATTATTGAATGCTCCAAGGCATACAGCGCAGAGAGGCAGGGCAAACTGAGGTGGTCACAGCCTGAGCACATCCTTGCTGTGCTTTCTTGGTATGTTGGATCTTGAGAGGCTCCTTGCGCTGGGGACAATGCTAAGCAAATGCTGAGACTGAGCCCTCCTCAGACCTTACTAGTAAGGCTGCAGGAGCTGTCTTTGCAGTGTCTTTGCCAGAAGCAAACAAGTTTTGGGAGCATGGTGAAGTGGCACCTGTGCTTGTTTTGCACAGAGCTGGTTAAATCCAGGCAGGACTGCTGAGCTCAGAATTTGTGAAATGGTTGTTGACTGTGGGAGCTGGATACTCAGCAACTTGTCAAATAATGAACCAGGAGCTGGCTTGAGAGCATGTGCACTGTATAGTGTGGTTACTCTCTGATCAAGGTACTGACCTTGTGGGAAAGTGAACTGAATACATAGAAAGACAGCTGTAGTTTGCTAAGATGACAGATTGCAGTATCACAGTTGGATCTTGGTACAGAAACTCTAATGACCTTGCAGTGGGAAAAAACCACTAACCCAAACCTAAAAACAATGCAGAGGCATCAGAGTCATTGCTATGGTTGGTATTCCTCATCTAAGTCAAAAGGAATTGTGCACTACAAGACAGTTGAACTGAGAACAGAGGCTTTGCAGCAGATTTAGTCTTTTCAAGCTGCTAAACCATGAGCAATAGAATACTCTCTTATAGTTAGGGCTACAAAGACTTGCCCTAGGACAGAAGCAATCTGTACTTTATGGTTAAATGGATGTTAAGCTTGATCTGGATTCCTTTCTTCTTCATATTGGATGCCTCTCCATGCTTAGATTTCCCATGTTGGTTTAGCTCCTACTACTGCTGTCCTTTCATCTGAATTTGGTTTCCCAGTCAGTCATCCTAGACGTGTAGCCGCTTGGGATCTTGTATAGTCTTTGATGATAAAATTGAATGCCTTGAAGTCTTTTCAAGTGACCCAAATAGCAGTAGAAAGAGGAGATGGTTTCCAGAAGGAAGGGAGACATTGTTTTTCTTGTTCTTTTGATGTAAAAATTGATCATATCTTTTTGAGTTGTAACAGAGTATCCATTGAGATTTATTGTCTAGTACTGCAGGGCAAATCAACAAACACTTCTTGGAGTATTTGAGCATTGGGAAAAAAGAAACATAGCTGGCTTTGTACAGTATTGTTGACTGGATTATTAGTCCTATGCATCTCACTGACCCAATGTACGCAGCTATATACGTGACCCCACTAAATGAAGGCATCTTGCCTGTATCAGATAGGTATCTTTCCAGTTACATCCACTTTCTAAAAACAGAGGACAAGTTTGTATGGGGTATTTACTATTTGTACTTAGAGGAAAGATTTTAACAGAAGCAATAGAAATAGAAATTTAGGCTTTGCTAGCTGGTGCTTTACATTTCAGAGTTCAAAAATGAACAGCATTTCTTTCACATCTTCTATGGATAGGTGGAGACAGATCTTGGATTCCTCAGTTTGAGCTCTCAGCTGACTGTGTGAGCCAACTCCAGAAATCAGATGAACACTGTCAGTGTGACATAGAGCCTAGTTCCTGTGTCTTTGTGTTGACATGCCCGAAACAATCATGGAGTTGTATATAAATACATGGTTGCCATGGGACATGCCAGGTGGTGGGATTTATTGTTGCATGGCTGTACCTGACAGATAACTTTCACAAAGCACAGTTTCCAAACCTTTGATATCTGGATACCATGTGCTTTATCAGATTTCTTTTAATAAGCTGTATATAAGTGTCCTGGGTTCAGCTACAGCAGTCATTTTTTCTCCTTCTTAGTAGCTGGTGCAGTGCTGTGTTTGTGACTTTCAGTCTGGGAACAATGCTGATAACACCGATGTTTTTAGTTGTTGCTAAGTAATGTTTACTCTGACCAAGGACTTTCTCAGTCTCATGCTTTGCCAGAGAGGAGGGGAAGCCAGGAGGAAGCAGAGGCAGGACACCTGACTCAAACTGGCCAAAGGGGTATTCCATACCACAGCACGTCATGCCCAGTATATAAACTGGGGGGAGTCACCCGGAAGGCCCAGATCGCTGCTCGGGTCGGGCTGGGTATCGGTCGGCGGGTGGTGAGCGGTTGTGTCCTTTTCCCTTGTTATTCCTCTTATCATTAGTATTGGTAGCAGTAGTGGTTTGTATTATACCTTAGTTACTGGAGAGCTGTTATCTCAACTCGTGGGAGTTACATTCCTCCGATTCTCCTCCCCATCCCTCCGGGAGCGGGGGGAGGAAGGAAAAGGGGGGGGAGTGAGCGAGCGGCTGCGTGGTTCCAAGTTGCCGGCTGGGCTTAAACCACGACAGTAAGGCACCCCTGAAAAGAGGTATCAAGGCACAGAATCATACAATCAACTAGATTAGGAAAGGCCTTTAAGTCCAACCATTACCCCAGGACTACCAAGTCCACCACTAAACCATGTCACCAAGGGCCTCGTCCACACAGTTTTTGAACACTTCCAGGGACAGTGATTCCACCACTTCCCTGGGCAGCCTCTTCCAGTGCCTGACCACCCTTTTGGTGAAGAAATTTTTCCTAATATCCAGTCCTTTACCTCTTGTGCTATCACTTTTTACTTGGGAGAAGAGACCAGCCACCTCCTCGCTCCATTCTCCTTTCAGGCAGTTATAGAGAGCAGTAAGGTAAACACCCCCCACTCCCTTCAAGCCTTCTCTATTGACCTAGTTCACAGTTCTTAACAAACCTTACTGAATGGGTGGCTTCCTAATGGAGGTGGTGGGCAGCCATGAACCAGCGTACTCAGTGCAGTAAACGTGATGTGTGCCATCCATATGGCAGGGCTGGCGAGAGCTGAACTCCAGAGGAAAGGGGGCAAGCTGTTAAACCCTGAATCTTGCAGGGTAAGCTCCTCGTTGTCCCAGTAACCTGACTGTGACACTGGGGCTTAGCCCTTAGGCCACCTCCAGAGCAGAGAAGGAATGTTCCCCGTGGGTGCAGAGAATCCTTCAGACAATTTGCACTGCAGGCAAGGCTGTGGTGTGAGCTTCTTGACACTGCAGCTGCTGACCTGCTGCTACCTAACCTGAGGCAAATGGAAAATGATGCCACTTAGCTCAGCCAGCAATGGGAGGAAGCTAATTTTATGGTTCCTTAGTCAGTTAAACACTTGTGAAACTTACAGTTGTAAGTCTGCACCAGTTGTGGAGTGAGAGGAATGCAAAGGGAGTCAGTCGGATGTGGCAAAATGAAGGTGTGTTACTTCTAAACTGAAAAGAAAGGATTTTGATTAGAAATTCCTTAATGCTTATAGACAGCATCACTTCACAAACCTGTGGATGGAGCGGGTTCTGCTGAGGCTATTAAATAAACAAACTGCAATTTATATTGCCCTGCCTCCCTGGCACTAGCCTAAATACCAGCTGGAGACTCCAAGGGGGTCTTGCTGCCTAAAGCCTGCACAAGTTTTGCAGTGCTTTTAGTGAAACAGTAACGTTGTTTCTAAAGATGAGGTTATACCTGCCACATGTGGAAAACTCATCTGTGGTGTTACCTACACCTAGTCATTTCTCATAGTTACTTTGTAAGGGAGTTTCTTCCAAAAGTAGTGATATTATCTGCCTACTCAGCTGCTCTGGTTACAGTTGCAGAGTGATTCCTTGCTCTCTTTTCATAAAATTAATAGCTGATAGTTATTTTGCAAAAGACATTCTGGACCAACCTTTCAAATTTCAGTTGATTTTCAGATGCTTTCAGTAGTTTTTTCCACGGATCATGTTGAATAAAACTCTCAGGATTTGGCCTCTTGTAGAGAAGTCCTGAAGCGTATGTACTTTAGAACGTGCCCATCAGTGCTGCACTGGTGGGTGGTTTGTTACCTGACCACCACATCCATCTGCAGCCCTGGTCACACAGACCAGAAAAACGTCAAACTGAGTGTGTTACTACAAACCACAGAATCATAGAAGGTTTGGGTTGGAAAGGACCTTAAGATCATCTAGTTCCAGCCCCCTACCGAGGGCAGGGATGCCTCACCCTAGACCATGTCGCCCTGTCCAACCTGGCCTTGAAAAACAGCTGAGCTGCTCAGTGCAAGAGCAGTTTAAATACTAACCTTAATGTATGTTGTTTAGTCAGGGGCTTTGCAGATCAAAGGTAATTTGTCTTCCGTTCAGTTCTGAAAAACGCTTTTAATATTACCTTAAATTTAAGACTGCAGTCTTAGCTGCCGCAGGCTAAGAGGAAAGGAAATTGGAGAGATATGGATAGAAATATTGTAGTTTTTAAGGAAAAAGGGAACAGGATATGGTCCTTTGATGTAATTTTTATTTTTAAGAACTGAAATAAGAGGGGGAAAATTGCATAAGAAGGAAGTTTTTGGTTTATCATTTATCTTAATAAACTCCGGGAAAAGACAATGAAATGTCCGGCTACTGTCTTGTCAGAATAACATTAGTAGTTAATACTGCTAATGTTAATACGTGAAAATGTTTATCAAAGCAAAGGTTGTCATGATTCCCTGATGGCAGCAACGAAAAAAAAGTCCTGACACTTGGCCACAGTTAATCTGGAATAATTTAATTTAAGTAAATTTCCTGGGACTTCTGAAAGGCCTGTGAAACTAGAGATTTGTATTTTCATGCACTTCATCCTTGGATGTGCTACATTATGAACATCAATCAATATCACTCTTGGATCAGCAGCATGCTACCTTGTGAAATGTACAAACAGCAGTACTCCAAGATGTGGACTTTATAGTTTTACAGAATTTGGTTATCTGTAAATGGTACTGAACTTTAGCTCACAGCATGCAGCACATCTTACAAAAGCTCAGGGATATTTATGTATATGCATTGTATGTGTTTCAGTAAATGCAATTGGCAAGTAAGCCTAGGGATTCAGGAATGAAATTGATGCATACTTTAAAAACTTGTATTAGTTTATTTCCTTTTTCAGTATATTAACATGCATTTTGTCTTTTACCCTCTCCGCCTTTTAGCAATATGCCCCTTTGCTTGCTGTATTCAGCACTCAAGGCCAGTCAGAGTTGATTCTTCTCCAGAAGGTGCAAGAGTACTGTTATGACAACATCCACTTCATGAAAGCCTTTCAGAAGATTGTGGTACTCTTCTATAAAGGTAAAAGTCTCTATCCCCTGTTGTATACTGTGCGTAGATTCAGTATGCCAACCGCTCACGACATTGTAGGCAACTGTCATTCTCTAGGTATTGCATATGAGAAGGTTGTGTTGGAGTTGAACTCTGAAATACCTTATGCTTTGATAGTTCAAAGGAGCGTGTGGCAAAGACGAAAAAAGCCTTTCTTTCTCTGTTGCACTTATCCCATAGTCAAGAAGCATGAGCAGGATCCATGCACTGTGCAGTCTGTTCAAGTGCAGCTTAGTCCTTGTAGAAAAACAGTTCTAAGAAGACATTTCTATAAATTCCTGGCAGATTTTAAAGTAGATTACAGCTTTGCTTTAAGAAACCTTGAAAGTGCAAACCCTTTTGGCAGGAAGATTTTCAGGATTGGGGTGGGGGTTTGGGTTTTTGTTGTTGTTTTGTTGGGGTTTTTTGTTACTCCCTCCCTGCCCAAAAAAGCTTTCCATATTTTTCTTTCACTTTTCCTTTCCTAACCAATTTCTTGCAGGTGCCATAGTTCGAAGGATTTAATTTTTATTGTGAAGTTGACTTCTTCACAAGTTTATTCTGATCAGGTTGTCATAGAGACTAATGGTCTTGCACTGCATGTGACGGGTACCAAACAGTTTGTTCTGACATCCTTGCTATAAATAGTTGAAGGAGAAAAATCAGCAGGAGTAGAAACCCAATACTGATCGTTGTTCACCCTGTTGTGTCCAGGTACACGTTCAAGGCAAACAAGTTCAGACTGTTAAAATAATTTCATGGTTTCAGAAGGCAGAAGGAAGTGAATCGTGGGGTTTTTTTCCATCCTTGTATCAATATAGCATGGCTTCAGTGATCAAATGAAAAAGCAATACTCTTTGTCCCTGTGCCCTCAAATTCTACAATTTGTAAACATTGTAGAATTGTTAATGACCGAGGACAAACTTGAAACTGAAAACTGCAGCAAGCACTTTATTCAGTTTTATTTGGGTAAGAAAATTCACTGTGGACATGGTGAATGAGCACTATAATTGCTGTGCACTCAAACCAGAAACGATGGTTAAACCAGAAACAGCCTTGTGTAGGATTCCCTTCAAAATTTTGGTAAATTCATTACTGTCTTAGCCTGCAAGAGTAACCCTTACATTCCAAAGTACTTTAAAAAAGAAAATAAATCACTAAATTATAAGTTTAACTTGCCATGCTCCAAGAACCCAGTTCCCATGTACTCCACTTAGCCCGTGTGCTCTTGTTCTGACTGGAGTTGTACGCGGGCAGGCTTGTTAGGGTGAGAAGGCTTTAGCCTCAGTGCTATAGATGCCACAATATTGTTTAGGATTTGTGTGATATCTAGAAGAGTGTTTGGAGCTACTGTATGGCCTGTCGGTGGAAGCTGTGAGTTTAGCATGTCCAGCATGTGCAATACTCACTGTCCCCATATTCCTGCCTGGAATATCTTGTGCAGGTGTGCCAGAGCACCTGCCTCTGCCACCTGATGCAGTCCTGCAGTGGCACAGCTGCCAGCCCTTCTTTGCCATGTTTAGGCTGAAGCTGGATCGGCAGACCTGCTGCTGCCTGCTAGCAACTGCTCGCCTGGCTTTACAGCCACTAGCTGTAGGTCCCTTTTGAGCTCTGTACCCCATGTAGAAGTTCAGCTCCATCTGCCTAAGGCAGCTGTAGATTTAAATGGTGTCCATTAAGTGGGGACATATTACAGCATTATCCAGGGAAGATTCTGGGAGCACCAGTCCTCCACTTCCTGCTTCTCCCACGTTACGTTATTGAACTTTAACAGTTCATGGCTTCGGCTTGTCCAGAGCCGTGCTACCTGCCCCTTTGTTTCAGTACTGGTAGATCTCACCCTCTCCTTCTCCCCAGTTTTACCTATGCGCTAGAAACAAGCCATCAAGTCTTTAGAGGCACACACTTTATTGTAGATAAGTTGCTGATAACAGCGTATCTTCTGTTTCCTAACACTCGGGGAAAGCAGCTCCCAAAAGCTATTACTGGCTATGTCAGTGGTGAGGGAACAGCATGACACCCATGTTTCCCTTTCTGTTGTGCTTCAAGTGTAACCTGCACAGGATCTGGAGAGGTTTCAGGGTACCTGATGAACTTTTTAATGAGAAATAAAGGCATCTGAAGTATCAGTGGATGGGCAGACAGAAATGCAGCTGTCTACCAGCATGCATGTGGTCAGTTTATTGCTTATTACTCATTGTGAGGGAGTGCTTCCTGGGCATGAAAATAGTCATCAATGATGATAAGCACCAAATACCACTCATGCTTTGACAAATCTAATTTTATGACTACTCTCATCAGCATGTCCAACATCTTGCATTTAAATCCTTCTCATATTTCCATCATAAAATAGCCCTAGGTTTACTTTCCTGAAAATTACCTGAAAATAGCTAAACATATTAACAGGAATGATGGGGCTTATTAGCACCCAGAAGGTCTTGAAAGGCTGTGTTGTTGTTTTGGGTTTTTTATAATCCTGTCTCTAAACAAGGAGGAATATCCACTTTTCCCTCAAGGAAAGCCCAAGCCCTGTTTTCCCTTATGTGGTAGCAGCTTCTCACCAGCTTGTAGATATTATTTGCAAAAGCAGTTCTCCAGTCAGCTAAAGCTTGTTGACATTATAATATTATATCTGTGTTCCCAGTACAGTATAGAGAAAAATAAGCTGTCTAGTTCTGTGCTGGTATCTGGTTAAAATGTTGCTTCTCTGGTCATCACTGAAAGCCAGTGCAATTGTAAATCTGTCAGCTGCACTTTGACCAATAACCTAGAAGCCAGTTGCAAAATAAGAATTGCTGAGTTCTCCTGAGTAACACCTAATATGTTTGCCAGCCTCCTCGTTATGCTTGTACTGTAAGATGTATGTTGGGTTTTAGTCCATTCCACGTTGCAGTGTGTCCCTTAACGGTGGGTAAAATAAGTGTTGCTATTATTGGATTACATTTATGATATTCACTTGCAGAATCTCCTTTCTTTAAGTTTGTGTCCAACCTGGAGATTTCAAATGTGAAATCTTGATGCTATTGAAATTAATAACCATTCCTTTCATGAGGAAGGAGCAAACACCCTTAGCAGGCATAAAGCCTTTGAGCACTTCTGCTTTAGAATTCAAGACAATGTTTACAAAATACCAAAGGTAAAACAAAACAAAAAAACCAAGTACATGTGAAGTAGTTCTCTGGGTTGCAGCAGCATAATTATGCCTCAGAGACACTGTTCTGAAGTAGGGAGGTGTTGTACCAAATGATGCAGACTGTCTTCTGAAACGCTGCAGGAGTCCTGCCCTTACAAGAATGAAGTCTTCAAGTTCCACTTAATACACGGGTTTTGTTTTTTGGTGGAACACAATTAACTTTAAATATCTTCATTATTCAAGCACTTTCTTTTGGTACTAGATACAAAAGTTTCCCAGAAAGTAAAACAAAAGCTGACCATAAAGACCATAGCCGTACTGGGGGTGACATTCCTTGCATTGTAAGAGCCTTTGCCTTAAGGCTCCGTCCTCCCAACTGTGTTAGCTGCAATAAGAGTTGAATGCTACAGATTGATTGACTGCGCTGGCAGCTGACAGGGTGTGTTTTTCCCTTTCCTGCCCATGGCTATGCACTTTGAGTTGAAAGCAGAAATTCATTTGAACTGGGTGATTTAGTACAAAGCTGAGACCCAAACTTCAAGGAAGTTTCCAGTTAACCCTGCAGTAAAGACTCTGGGCTCTGCAGTCTCTCTGCTCTTCAGCTTCTCCCTGTCATGGGGGACACCCCTGGGGGCTCTGGCTGTGGGTGGTTTGAATGGCAGTTGGCTGCACCTGCAGGAAAACCAGCTCTCTGGGTCTGACATCACCTGGGACTGCAGTGAGAATGATGTGCACACACCCACAGCCACAGCGATCAGCCGTTAAAATACAGCTATAATCAACTTCAATGGGGAATGACTATATATATACAAAATGAATCATTCTCTCCCTCCTCCAGTCCCCCTCAGTGTTCCCATTGCTTCAAAGCAACCTGGAGGTATGATTAACTACACCCTGTCCTGCATGATTGTTTAATTGAGCATCTCTTTGCTGACAGGAGAATATCATCTCTTATGAGCACTGGAGGCATGAATGAATTACAAATAATATTGCTCAGAAATGAAAGGAGAGTTGCAGTTGTCCTTTTTGTAGTTGAATGCATTTTGTTCTTCTCTGTTAGCGTAGGAGGCTTATTGCTATGGAGTTATATGCAGGCAAATTTTTCATCCACCTGACTTGGGAATGGCTTAAGCTTCGAGGCACGCAGTGAGATTGCATGCTGCTATTAACAGGTTTGGGGAAGGAGGGAAAAGTTCACCCTTCCTCTTTGGCACCCACAGTCTGCAATCAAAACCTGAACTTAAATCCTCTTACTCTTGGACTGAGATATGTGCCTACCTGGAGGCACTTCCTTGTACACTATCATAAACGTGGACTGTAATGCAGAAATGGGCTTTGCAGCAGCTTGTAGACAGCAACTTTTTGTTTTTAAATACACACAATGCCCAAGAGCTAGCTTGAGAGGGATTGCAGGGTTCCCCTGAAACCTCTCCTGATTTCTTTTGCTTGTCTCTAAGGATCATAACATGTGTCACAACCTGAGTAGTTCATAATGGTTGGACTTAATGATCTTAAAGGTCTTTTCCAACCTAGTTGATTCTATGATGCTGGAGATGCATTTGCCTGAACTTCAGGGCTGTGGTGAACAGAAGCTTTTTACATGCGAGGGTTAAACTAGTTTCATGAGCTTCCATGTGAACTGTTTTCAGGTTTGCTAAATGAAAATCCTGATCTGTTGAATGCTGTAATAATGGCTTTGAACTGCTGCTACAGACTACTGGCAAGTATTTAATGCAGTGTGTTTGAAACCTCTTTCTTAGCTCCAGTGTTTCTGTTGCATTGGAGAAAAAGTTCATTGTGGTGAGTTGTGATTTCAGGAAGATATGGCTTTATGTGCCGCTTTTAGAATTCCAAAAGTGCAACTTTATATATACTGAAAAAAGCCTAAAGCTGGTGCAGTCCTATTTTCCCTGCGTTTTCAGCTTACTGTTAGTTGCAGCAAACTGCAGAAGAGGTTTTATTTTGGAAAAGTAATTTCTTTAAAAACTTGGAGGGAACATGTTGTAATGCAAGGAGCAGATGAGAGACAAGGTAATTTCCAAACACTTAAATTCCATATTTTCAGGGAGACCTTCCATTACTGTTGGGATGTCTTGGGATAGTTTTGATTAAGTTCAAACGTATCCCTGCTTGTTTCCATCTGTTAGTTATTCAGCAGCGTATGTGAAATGTGTCTCCTCTGTCTCATTTGATCAGATGCTTTGGGGTTTTGGTGTTATTTATTTCAGTTTGCCCTCTTCCCTTCCCTGCCACATCTGCTGTAACCTGTAGGCTGAAGCAGAAGGTGATGGTCAGGGTAGGCGCCTTGGCAAGTGAATACCCAGTGGGTGGTGGGGCGGCACCAAGGAGCTCAAGGAAGCAGTGAAGGACGCAACATCAGTGTGCTGATTTTGCAGAGCATGGGGGGTAGTTTGTTCAAAGACAAAAAGAAAATGAGATGTAGAAAGCTGTCCTTAGTCTTTTTATAGAATAAATAGTTTCGGGTTTTTAATTTTATTTCATTTTTTGTTTGTTTGTTCTTGCCTCTTGCATTACATAACTGCTAAAATGCCATTGTGGATCCCAGATTTTGCCTCCACAGCCATCAATTACTGAAATATTTGGCTTGGCTGGATCACAGGAGCTTTGTTCCTGGGGCTAGAGGTCTGTTGCTAGACCTAAATTTGCATCTGTTGGAAACAATAACTGTCCTTGCTGTTTTATTAGGATTTCTTTATTCTGAATCGTACTCAGCCTCACATTCTCTCACTGACAGCTGTTTTGTTCTTGATGCTTGACATAATAATGTCAGCTGTGCTGTCCATCTGGGCCAGTCCCTTAAAATGGGTGGTCTGAATAGTGACCTTAAAACTTATTAGCTCAAAACAATAGAAATCCTCTAGGGAAAAATGATTGCAAAAATTCTCTGCTGGCTGATTTTAACTGTTCAATCAGGAGGTATCTGTCACTTCAGATTTCTATAACCATGCACAGTTCTGTGTTCCAACAGCCAGAAAAAAAGATGGGATTTCTTATTGTGGTAACTTCTAAGCCATGCGGACTAGTTTATTTATTTTATTTTTTTGTTTTATCCAACCACCTTACGTGGTGTATTTAAATCAGATAAATAGAAAACTCTCTTTCATAGAAGCACAATATTTGGTACTTTATTTCAAGTCTAATATATTGCACATTTTATTGCATCTGGAATCCCTTATATGCATCAGATATTCTGTAGTTGTAGCCTAATACAGTTCACACACAGTTTGTTCCACTGTGATCATATTAACTTCTTTTATGCTGCCTTTAAAATAAATCTTTCTTCTCTCACGTTCAAAATCTTCTAACCTCTAAGAAAATACATTGATTTTTTACAAACACTGCTCTGTGTTTCAGCTGATGTCCTGAGTGAAGAAGCTATCCTCAAGTGGTATAAAGAAGCGCATGTTGCTAAAGGCAAAAGTGTTTTTCTTGACCAGATGAAGAAATTCGTGGAGTGGCTGCAAAACGCTGAAGAAGGTACAGGTTCATTTACAGAACTGTGGTAGTCTCTTCACAGATTAAATGTATTTGTTCAGGTTTTGGTTCTACCAGGTATGTGAAGTATACAGACTTAGAATAGAAAACAACAGGCATCAATGCTCTAAATTGTTTCCAGTCATTTCCAGTGCTTGAGCCTAACAACACTTGCTGCTTTTTAATGTTAGTGGTGTCCTTGTGAAGTCCTTAAGTCACTTGGTACCACTTGTCTGTAGATAAATTCTTGAAGCTTCTGCAGGGAGGAACACTGCAGTGGTGACAGCATAAAGCACCTTGGTGTTAGCATGTGCAACCAAACAGCTTTCTGCATCAGTGCCTTTTCTGCTGTTATCATCTGCACTGGCAATGTGAACATGCCATAAGCCTGTGCCACTGCAGTTGAAATTACTTCTAGCTGAATGGTCAGGCTAAGTTTATGTGGACTGTTTTCGATGCTTTACAATGGTGAGTGGGGAGGGAAACTAGTTTCTTTAGTCCCTAACACTGCTTTTCTCATATTCTGCACAGGAAAATACTTCAGTTTGTACTGAATAAGCAAGTTACCTTTTTTGCATGTGTCCTGGGTTCAGCTACAGCAGTCATTTTTTCTCCTTCTTAGTAGCTGGTGCAGTGCTGTGTTTGTGACTTTCAGTCTGGGAACAATGCTGATAACACCGATGTTTTTAGTTGTTGCTAAGTAATGTTTACTCTGACCAAGGACTTTCTCAGTCTCATGCTTTGCCAGAGAGGAGGGGAAGCCAGGAGGAAGCAGAGACAGGACACCTGACCCAAACTGGCCAAAGGGGTATTCCATACCACAGCACGTCATGCCCAGTATAGAAACTGGGGGGAGTTACCCGGAAGGCCCAGATCGCTGCTCGGGTCGGGCTGGGTATCGGTCGGCGGGTGGTGAGCGGTTGTGTCCTTTTCCCTTGTTATTCCTCTTATCATTATTATTGGTAGCAGTAGTGGTTTGTATTATACCTTAGTTACTGGAGAGCTGTTATCTCAACTCGTGGGAGTTACATTCCTCCGATTCTCCTCCCCATCCCTCCGGGAGCGGGGGGAGGAAGAAAAAGGGGGGGGAGTGAGCGAGCGGCTGCGTGGTTCCAAGTTGCCGGCTGGGCTTAAACCACGACAGCATGGAAAAGGAATTCCACATTAATTGGGTAGATTAATCCATGTGTAATAGATAGGGATATAATTATTAATGTTCATTTGCATCTATTTAATGTAATTAGTTTTAAAAACTTGGAGGGAACATGTTGTAATGCAAGGAGCAGATGAAACTTTGCAGCAATTCACATGTGCAGGTAGCAGTGTAAAAATAGTCGTTCCTTTCACAACAAAGACTTTGGACTACCAATCTTGGGCTAATTAAGCATTTTTTCCCCCTTTTAGTTGTCATCTTGTATAGCTTTATGCTGCTCTTTATTTTTATCCTTTCCTGCATGTCCCCTCTGCCAGATGCCCTCAATTACAAAGTCCAGTACAAATGAAGACAAAATGTTGCTGTCAGAACATGCAGACCATGTTTGCTCTGAGCAATCTGATCTAACGTGTAATATTTGTTGGCAGCAAGCCCCTTCCTGCCAGGTGAACAGAGACAGATACACAATATGATGCAAAGCAACTTTAGGTGACAAAAACACAGTGTATGTTCCAATTTCTAAATTACTTCTACTGCTTCTACCTCTAAATTACTTCTATGCTATAGAAATCATAAGAAGTTTTGTACAGATTTCCTACGTGCTGTAGTGTAACACCACATATGCCTTTCTAGATCAGCTGTATGCTGATGACGATCAGTATTTGCAGAGGAAACAATTTAACGAGTGCTTCCTGGATGATAGCAGTACAGCCTGCTCAGAGATTAGAAGAGCAAGAAAATAAGGCCAATCCCGTATTAATTAAACTCAGCTCAGATATACATTGCATGACTCTGCAGATGAGAACCAGAATAATTCTAGTGATCTGGTTAAAATTTAGTGTCGGATCTATGGATGAAGAGGTCCACCGTGGAGGGTTAGGAGATCTTGGTCTTCTGAAGCTGTGTGCTCCTTTCTGGCTTACTTGATCCGCCAAGCCTTTCCTAGGAAGTACTACGCGTGCTGAAAATTTTGGAAAGATATCTTGTTACTTTTATAGAATCAGCAACATCACTGACCTTGTGCAACCTACATGAAGTGTTTTACTTTCTTCTCTTCTAGAGTCGGAGTCTGAAGGGGAAGAGAACTGAGACAGTTCAACGAAGCACAGACTCAATCTAGGTTAATGCCAAATGCGCTTGGGAATGCCGTATGTTCAAGCAAAGAGGCTTTACTTCAGTGTCATACAGAAAACTATAGGCTAGGCTTTCCTTTTGTTTAGAAGAATAAAGGTTTTTAATGGAGCCCTGAGGCATTAGATGCTTTACTTGGGACTCTACCTCTGGCTCATTGTACACTAACTTAGGCAAAGACATTCAGCAAGGAGCCATATAGAAAAAGTGGAGATGAAATACTTATGGACTCCTTTTTATTAACGGTCTTTTTCAGGTACTATGGTATATGAACACTCCAGTTTTTGTTTATAGAACTGTTTGGTCTGTGTTTGTAGCTCAATATTGGCTTGTGTATGTGATTTGACACCACCACATTTTTTTGAATAAATGGCTTTTATATCTTAGTTCGTGGTGTCAGTGTGTGTGCTTTCTAAATGTAGCTTGCCAAAGTTCTTAATGATTCTTCAAATGAAAATTACGCAAGAATGGCAAGAGACTGTTTGCATCCTTCTTACCCCCAAAAATAGCATCCGTAGTTCACTGGGATCACTAGCTAATCTTTATTCCCATACTATGATTAATATAATTATATTTCCGTAATATGATTATCTTACCATATAACTTTGGGTAGATCAACCAAATTCCAATGTCCATGGGAAATGTTGACTCATTCCATTAATTAATTCAAAGAAAATATACAGGAACAAATCTGTGGAGTCACAGTTTTGCATGTACAGAATTTATACAAATGATAGGTTGAATAATTTGCTGTTCTCAGTTATTAGTGATAGCTAAATCTTGCGAGAAAAAGATATCATTTTAGAAGCAGTACCTTCAAAACATCTGTAAGTCATTATATAGGAAATCTGAAATTTATTTACATAGCATGATGTTACAATCAGGTATATGACTAAAATACATAAATCAATATCTAAACTTCTCAAGAAGTAATATTTGCCTTATGCCTTGTTGTGATGCCACTTACAATTCCAGTGCCTGGGACCTGGCAAAGATTTTTCCTAAATAGACCCAATGAACAGGTTTGTACGTGCATGAAAGCCTCAAAACCCAAGCCCAGAGCTACAGGTCTGACACTGTGGGAACACTCAGCCAGCACTCAGGATTAAAGTCTCTGGAATCCTGTGTTGTGCCTTGTGGACATGAACTCAACAGCAAAGGTGCAGTGCAGCACCATCTCCTGACTTGCACTGTTCTTCACCCAGCAGTTGATCAGGTAACAGTTGCTGACATTTTGTTTCTCACCAGTCCAGTTTCATTGCAAGTAGTCTTCTGCCCCACGCCCCACTTTGCTGTCCACACCTCTGACCATGCTGGTGGCCCAGAATGACTGGGGCAGCGAGTCAGCTTGCTGATAACATCACACCACTCCAGTTCATCTTCTCTTTAATAGTGTTATTAAAACACCGTGCATCCTTCCCATTAAATGTAGAGTTAAATCCAAATGAAGTATGAGTGATTGGAGGATTATTAAGGTTTAGAAAAGACACCCCATATTCTTATGAAAGAGCATAATTAACTAATGAAGTGCTGTATTTTGTCGTTAGAAATCAATAACCTAATAGGTAGTACAGATTTTTCTATAGAGAAGTTAACACTTCATATAAACCAATATGGTTGTAAATGTCTCTATATATCTAGCTTTACTGGAAATGGCAAATAGCAAGTGGAAATCAAGTGCTGTTGAATGCCAGCTTTCCCTAGAACAGCATTTATTTTTGTAACAGGTATTGATCTTTGGAAGGGGAAATATGTCATGTGGGCATTTCCAGTAACTTAGAGGAGACAGTAAGACAGTCATTTTAAAAAGCAAAATCGATGCTGTGGCTGCATGCTTTCCATTTCGGTCTTTTTTAATACAGCAGATAAATCTGCCAGGCACTCCTAACCTGGTGAGTCGTTACTGGTACAGAACCTCTACTGCTGAAAACATTTCAAAATCAGAACTGCAGTTTTCTGAGGTACTTACAAGTATTCAGTTGGGTGTGTGTAAAACTATTTTTCAGTATACTCTGAAACTCAGCCTGATTCCCAAGGTGTGGATCTGGAAGGAGGTGCAGAGGACACCAAGGCTGGCTGCAGGCTGGCTGGGCCATCTGCTGGAGAGAAACATCACTGTCTGCAGGAGGCACTTGGTGGCAAAAGGAAGCAGGTTTGGGATGCCTGCTGTGCCTGTGCCCTCAGCTTGCAGCGGCTATAAGCAACGCTTGCTGTCGTGCTCAGTGGGATCCACTTCACTGAAGTTCAGGTACCTACACGGCAGGCCCCCATTGGGTTGGACTCAATCCTTATGGGTCTGTTCCAACTTGAGATAGTCTATGCTTGCTGGCACAGTCGCCCCAGGCTCCATTTATAGTTGTGTTGGAGAGAAACAGGTGATACAGCACAGGGCCACTGGCCAAGCTGCGACCTGTGATTTAGAGCAGAGTGAGGAGTTGTGCTCTGAGCTGATGGTACTTGTCCAATGTTCAGTCCCACAGCTCCCAAAGTTCCACCTCTTCTGTGTTCATATTGTGTCCCATGTTTAGGTCCTGGGAGCCCCTCTCAGCTTGCCCTCACGCAGCAGGATGATTTGTTATTTTGCTTAGGCACCAAGTGTTTCTCAATCTAGTTTTCAGGAATTTTCCCCGCTTAACCTTTGAGATCAGTTCAGGTGGGGATTTTTCACACACGTGTGTTTTCACCCATCATTTCACATACATGCTGGTAACTGAACCAGGTAGGGGCATGAATGCAAACAGACCTGGGTTGCATCAGACTGAATTTCAGTACAAGC
The DNA here is from genome assembly GCF_000696875.1 of Nestor notabilis. Lineage (NCBI taxonomy): Eukaryota > Metazoa > Chordata > Aves > Psittaciformes > Psittacidae > Nestor > Nestor notabilis. The sequence goes on from NW_009917100.1 coordinate 61,410, forward strand.
TCGTGTAATGATCGGGCTTTTCAAAAAACTTGTGGTCTATAAGCTGGGCAGGGCTTTTGATGTGACACTCTTCAGGCAAAGCACCCTTCCCTGGAACCCTTTACAGAGTCTGCATTTCAGTTAAAAATATCCCCAACCCAAAGTATTTCTTTAACAAGACTCTTGGATTAGTGTTTCCCTGCTAAAGAAATGAAAGTTACAATCAAGACCAAATATATTCTTCAAATATGGAATCAGTTGTCTCATAAAAATATAAAGATACTTCATAGAAAATGTTTCACATAATATATTTAATTTTGAAACATCAGTGGAATCTAAATGTTGGAACTGTATCTATCTCTTACTCAACAATAGACTGCAATAAGATGCCCTTTAAAATGGGGATTATTCAATTTGAAGGTGATTCTTCCCTTTGGGCCTCTCCCTTCTGGAATCATGCAGAGGTTTTAACTAAAAGAGCCCATATATATTATTTTAAAACATTCTCCTAGCATGCAGATGCTCTCTAGAAGAGACTGCGTCTTCCCTGGGATGCAATAGTGAGTTGGGTTTTATGGTCTCCTTGGTTAATGCCCTGGTTAGAAATATGAAAGATATGATACGGTTACTATTTCTTACTGATTTGACTACTTAACTGCACTGCAGGCTTGTCTGACTGTGTCAGGCCCTATACAAAGGGGGCTCCTACACCACAGCCATTTGCAATCCCACAGATAACAAACCATTATTAAGCTAACACTCCCTTCAGCATTTTCAGTGGCAATCCATGTTTTGGCTGATAGATACTTACCCCCAGGACATGCAGTAATGACCTTTCATGCCAGCACGCAATCATAGAATGGTTTGGGTTGGAAAGGACCTTAAGATCATCTAGTTCCAACCCCGCTGCCATGGGCAGGGACACCTCGCACTAAACCATGTCACCCAAGGCTCTGTCCGACCTGGCCCCTTACCTGCTTGGCCAGCACATCCCAAACCCAGTGGTCAGCCCTGCGTGAAAGGTGTGGTGGAGAAAATTCACAACACCAGTATTTGGAAGCTTTGTTTATATATGATACTTTTAGCCTGAACACAGTCACTTACTGTACGAGTAACTGAGGTGACAACCAGAGAAACAAGTCATTCAGCCTTCTCCCTTCCTGTGCTGTAAGAAATAGTTGGGCAACTAAGATTGTTTAAAAAAAACTACAATTGATCATGTAGGTGTTAAAATTGCTTTTAGTTTCCTTGTAATACCTCTTAGCTATGCATTATTTCTCCTTTCTTTTTGAAATAAAAAATCCCTTTCAGTGTTGTAAGGGTGTGGGGTTGCTGAACTCTGGCTTCTGTTTGGAATACCTTCCTCAAATTGTGAGCTGCTGGATCCAGTGGGTTCAGCCCTGGGGTGGTGGCAGATGTAGGGCATGTGATGATCCAGCCTCACTGGGTTTGAACAGCACATGGAGAAGAACAAAACCTGTCAATCTCAAACATGTCCTTATTGAGGTACTGGTAAACGGCCCAGTAGTGGGTCTCCTCTGCCATCTTAAAGGCTTTGCTTTAAATTCCCAACATGTTCATGGACAAGAAAAACTATCTTTAAAATCACATTTGCACTTAAAAATGGGACTTTCAATTATCTAAAATAAGGCTTGTGAGCTAAGACAAACCAGTCCTTTCTCAAAAAGAGCCACAAATAATATTACACAGATTAACTGCAGAGAACCATTCAGTGCTGGCTGAGCTGTGCTAGTTCAAAATGAGGACAAATTATATAAGTGTATCTTTTCCAAAAAAAAGCCACATTTTTGATTTTGGAGGGGGAAAAGGCAAATCTTGAGGGTTGGCTGCTTCCACTTCTCCACCAGGCTTTTGGTTTTGTGCTATGATATTTAAGGAAAAGTTAATTCCTGGTCCTCACCAGCCTCATGGGACTTCAGAGCTTTATGTAAACAGAAACAGATGCGGGGAGGGGAAGTTATGACACCACCCGCAGAAGACGTGGTTCAGGCAAGCGAGCACACCCGGGCTGTGTGTGCAGCCCGTGTTTGGTGTGTGGGGCAGAGCTGCAGTGCTGGTGTCCCGGATGAACTGCCCACTTGCTGTTTCTTTCCTGCAGGAATCTGCAGGAATCTGCACGACGGCAGCTGCAGTTTCCTCCCACGGAGGCTTGGTAGCTCGTGTCACCCCATGCACGAGTAGGGGTTTCAGACACAGAGCAGTGTCCTTAGTACCCAACTGAGGTGATCCAGAGAAGGGGAATGAAGAGTATGTGCTTGCTTCCCTGCTGCCTCTCCCATGAGGGCTGCAAGAGAGCAATGCACTTGTCAGTCTCAGCCGTCACCAAGCAGGACCACACAGATGGCTCTGTTTTCAGACATACAGGATGTGTCCCCTACTCGCCAGAGAGGTGTCAATGGACTGTATGTGCCACAATCCCCCATCTTCTCTCAGTCAGCATGAGGCAAGAGGCCAGTGCTGGAACTGCTGATGTGACACAGCTGCAGACTGACAGGTAACGTTTTGATACTTGGAGCTGTCACTTGCACAGCTGCTGGCTGCCAGAAACTCAATTACCTCAGTCCGAGGGTCTCATTTAGCAGTTCAACATTAATGACTGCCTCTACATCCTGCCCTCATCACTAGCACTGCTACTGATGATGTTACAAGACTTGAGTGTCTGCTTCTGTACTGTCCAGCACCCTCCACCCTATAGGACTGCAGGGAAACTGCAAACTGCTCTGGAACTCCACTAGCAGGGAAAATACCCCCATGAACACCAAAGTTCTCTGATTTGGGAACACACGAGTAAAAAAAAAGTAAAGATTCGACCCAGAATGAACAAATGATCGTATCATGGCAACTTCACAATGCATTTGCATTCCCATCTCTTCCAGTGCATCAGGTGCCTGAGATTTTCTGTTTATTTTTCCCTGATGAAGTTTAGGAACATTGCTGACAGGCCAACATAACTCTCGCCATATCATTACTAGTTATTGCTGGGATATTTGCATTACACTGACAGCCATAAGTTATGCCAGAAGAAATAACAAAATGGTATTGTTGATGTATCCAAGGATATGACCAAAATAAGATTTGCAGGCAGACCTATGTTATTAGACCCACCAGTCTAGCTGGGAAAAATCAATAAGCTTTCAAGTACATCAGTCCTTCTCCAGGTCCAAGATAGAACTAGCACCCTTGAAAACATAAAAACCAGTTGAGAACAACTGCTGTTAAAGTCAGTTAGATTTGTATCAATAAGACCACCTGAGAGAAAACAGATGGGATCTGTGATACTGAAGGATATTATACAGGGAAATGTGCAGGCAGATAATTTATAGGTTGTGGAATAAAGACATGTCAGTGGAAGAAAAGGTTAAAAGATGTCACAGAATCTCTCTTTTACTCTGTTGATGACCAAAAGAAGTTCAAATACAGGAGATTCAGACTTGTCCACCTTTGCTTAAGGGTCACGGACAGCACTGCACCAGCTGGGAAAAAGTGGTATTTAGCATGTGGCTGGGTGCCCATCCCTGCATCAGGTCTGTCCCTTTCTGCCCCTATGATCCAGGCCCTTCCCTTGGGACAAAACCCATGCAAAGACATCTTCTGAAAGAGCCTGGAGATGAGACTATACTTCCACAACCAGAAATTTCTCTTGTGTCAAGAGATGGGAGCGCTGCATGGCCAGACCTGCCTTTTGACAATAAAAACGTTTTTCTGTGGTTTTATCAAGACAGTGGGAATCTGGGGTTAGCAGAAACGACTCTGTATTTCTTGCTATCACACACTTCACATCTTCTGCTTTCAGTTTAAATTAGTGAATCCAGAAACCTCTGAACCTGTAAAGCTGTTCCAGAAGAAACCATTAGGGCTGATTTGTAATCAAAGGGTTTCTCATCTTCTACCCAGCTGACAATGTCCTGAATTCTCTCTCCCCTCACAAAACACATAATAAATCCAACATGGAGAAGCCTTCAACTCACAGACAGATCCCTCTCACTCAATGTGGTGTCTCACCTTCCGCTCCCTCACTGGCTGGCCCAGGTTTCCAAAAAGACTGGGAAAACATTGTGTCACCCCTTGCTCAGCTTCTGTACCTGCAATGAGAGCCACCTGCCCTCCCGTGCTGCTGACCACCCAAGTGCCTGTGCAGCAGCACCTCCTGCAGCCCCTTACCTGAGCAAGGAATGAAGGAAGGAGGATCTCCCTTCACCCAGGGGCTGGGCAGGGACTGAGCACTGCTGCTTCTGACCTCCTGTGGTGCCCCTCCAGCCTCCCTGCCGGGCCCAGGGGAAGCAAAGCACACGAACCACATTTGCTGGCACAATTCCTCTGTTCCTCAGGAAATCTGTGTCGAGTGCTAAAATAATCACAGCAGCCAGATTCATAGGGATGCAGTCTCCAGAGATCCCAAGTAGGCCAGTAGCTTGTCAGGGGAAACGCCAGCACCTGGCAATGCTGCAAAGACACAGAGAGAGAAGTAGCAGTCCTGAGAGAAGTGCAGGATACGAAAAACAGGACAGAAAGATAACACAGAGTAAACGCATAAATCAAGGTCCCGTGCTGCAACTTCTGCACCAAACAACGTATGTACTGCTGCTCTCCCTTGTGCTGCTCCCTGTTACCAGTGAGCAGAGACTGCTTTATCTAGATTTTTTCCTTTTAACTTTCAATTGCATTTTGTGCACAATCACATTCACAGTTCTCCTAGTTTTGTTTGTGTGAGTTTTAGTATTTTTATAAGTGGTTATATTTAAGTGATTTATGTAGCATCTATGTCATTATATTTATGTTACAAGTTAGCGGCTGTTACAGCAACTGAGAAGACTTGTTTTTTAAAGAAACTTCCCTGAAACAGCAGCTGATGGTGCTCCTTTAACTGAAGAATTCCCAGGGCAAAATGCAGCTCAAATGATGCAGGCACCCATCTGAACAACTTATTTAAACCTGAATAACACAATCCTCCCTTCAAGGACTAGAAAAGCAATTAGCCACTTGTTTATGCTGTGCCTGTGTGCAAACTCACTTTTACACATTACTAAACTTGAGTAGCATAGATGAAATGCAAGAATCAGATGCAGGCAAGAAGAATCAGCATGGAAAGATACATGAATCCATCTACTAAAGAAGTCCTAAACCAACTGCTTCTCATGACCCTAAACTCCACATGGTTTCCACAAGGTCTGGGAGAGGTCTGAAAGCTGTGAGCAGACATATGTACAACTGACTGAAGAGGAACACATGGTGGTGCTGATGCTGCAAAGCAACTCTGTTTTTTAACATGAAAAAAGGACAGAAGAAGCACAGAGGAGGAGTATGGTCTTCTTGGGAATACTAATCCTCAGAGAGAGAAAAAAAAAAGGACAATTTATTCCCATATTAAGGGAAGAATCCACTAGGGACAACTGTAACTGTAATAGTATAGATGGGAACTTAAAATAAACTAGTGGAAAAGTACAAAAGCACTGCTTTTCTACAAACCTAAATGAGAGTGACAGCAGAGCAACAACCTGCCAGCTGAAGCCCTGCAGCAGTGGGAGGGTCTGAACCACGCCATAGACGACATTTAAACTGGAATTTCATTTCCATGATGAAATTCACAATAACTCTTCTCACAAGAAGTCATGTAAAATATCAGGAACCCAGAGATCTTCTGGAATTCCCAAGGGTTCTTACTCCACCCCATAAAATGGGAATATTGGAAATGCAGACATTCCCCTAAGGTGCTGGCATCAGAACCAGAAATTCCTTCCAGTTCTGGAGAAGGTATCTGGAGAAAGTATAATTATATTACTGACCCACCCTCTCATCAGCCTGTGCTTGCCTGTAACATGCAGAAATACACCTTCTTCAGAGGCAAACAAGAAAACAGAAATCACCCAGCTCAGTAAAATAAAATTAAACAGACCTGATAAAGCACTGTGAGAAAAATCCAAATATTGAATAAAAGCATCCATGTGCTCTACTCCCCAAAGGCAGAGGTGAGTACAGCATTTGGTTAGTGCAGGGCTCAAGCCTTTGAAGGAATGTCAAATAAAGCAAGCATGCAATTTAAAGGAAGAAATGTTTTAGCAGCTTCTGCAGTTAAGGATCTACCCAGTGTTTGGAGTAAATCCTGTACTTCTGAGGGATCTTCTGCTTTGTTCCGTCAGAGCTGTGACCTTCCTGTCCTTTGGCTCAGAGATAGAGGTGCCAGTCGAGGCAGACATCAAGATACATAGAAATACTGCATGAGTTCTGACAGCAGAGACTTCTGGGCCGCAGAGAGCAGCAGAGTCTCAGCCCCAGCACAGATACAGCAATAAGATGAAAGAGATGTGATGTCCACTTCTGCCAATCATGTCAGAGAAAAACCTCTTAACACTAATGTCCAAATGGAGGCTGGAAACAAACTGGCCTGCTGGTGTCAAGGAGAGTGCCATAAAGTCTATCTGGCTTCTGCTGGCCTGCTTCTATCATAATATCGCTTGTAATACCTGATAGCACTCATATCTATTATCACTCATCCCAGCATTCCATTTGAATGGCTGCAAAGAAGCACCACAGTGCACTCACAGGTGATCAGTGCTCCAGATCTGTCTGCTCCTAACACAACTGATCTCTTGCTCTACCCAATTTATATGAAGAAATATTTCCTGGGGAAAAGCAGCCTTCACGAGCACTTTATTTGGCATACGTCACGTTCATTTAAGGCTGGAGCCTTACAAGATAGGTTTCTGTTTAAAATGGTTTACTACTGCTGAAGCAGCCTTGTTTTTCAGCAGCATCCCAGTTATTCCTGTCAGCCGCTGTGTCTCAGTGGCATCAATAAGGCAAGCAGCACCAAGTACACTGTGAGCTGTCACAGCTTGGGCTGCTCCAGGGGAACTCTGCTATCAAGTTTCAATACATTTCCAGAAGAAAAGCCACTCCCGCAGTGACAGGCTGGCAGCTCCCAGAGCCAACATCTCTCACTTATACATAGAAGGTGGAAATGAAACACAAGATGGTGTCAAAAACACTTTCAAGCTCATACTGGGAAGTAAACTAATTATTTTTAACTTGAAAATACACCAACATTTAGAATTCCCTGCAGAATTAAGTTTAGATTTACCTTTATCTTTACTTGGAATTCAGTGTACTTTCTGTAAAGCACAGTCACTGCAAATTTTCTCTCAATCTGGAATTTTTCACTCATTCATTTAAACAAAAAAAGAAGGGAGAGACTAGAACAACATAAACCCACCCCACTGTATCCTTCCTTCAGCCCTTATTGTTTGCTTCTCTTACTGTCTTGCAAAAGGGTTCTTGACCCATGTGAACGTACATAACTAAATGGGAACTGCATTAGCACACTGGCAGAACACTCTTTTCTTTGACCATGTAAACTATACAGAAAAAAGGAACAAACCAAGGTTAATAGCAGGCTGATTTATATCAGGCTATTTTCCATTGATGGCTGCCTTGACCAGCATCAACTAGAAACATGGAAAACCACAGCTTCAAAAGGGCGAACCCTAAATTGGGAATGCAGGCAGGCAAGCCAGGTAACATAAAGAGGCAAGTCTTGGGACTCTGAGAAGAAACTTCGGTGAAAGATAAGCCATGCCCTATCACCTTTATCTTTCTTTCAGGGAAATTGTACCAAGCAAATTCAACTGACGCAAAATTCCAACGTGCTTAAGGGATTAATTACTTATTGCAGGTACCAGTATCTGGCTGTCAGCTCATGTAATGTCCCTAATGCAGATGTTTGGGCACTGATAGCAGAAAGCACTGACAGTAGAATCCATAAGCAGTTAACCTGTGGGATAAAATATGAAGCCAAGTTTAAATAAATTGTAAGCCTATATATTGCTTAGCATGCATAAAGTCAGAAATGCACTCCACACCAAGACAAACAGGCTCATTTTCACAGTGACATATCTGCTACTGTACTGAAGCTAGATGCGTATCTCAAGAGCAAAGCAGTAAATTCAGAATAAGCATGAGACTTTAGGGTTTTGCTGTCAAATTCTGGGTATCACCTGACACTCCAAGTAACAAACAAGGCATGTTTCTTCTGTTTCATAGTTATTAGATACCTATTCCATTTAGTGTCACCTGCTTGCAAAAAGACTACTGGAAAATAAAGAGCTCATAGAGGAACATATTCCTGAGCACTCATGTTGCTTTACATTTTTCTGCAAGGGCCTAATACTCCTTTCATGCTTTTAAGGGAGAAGACCAGGTGATGAAACTGCTTCCCAGCTTGTGCGCAGATGATGGTGGTGATGCATCAGAACTGGCTGGCAGTGGCAGGTTGCTTTCCCAACTAGAAGAAAGAGTCATAGCTTTTTCTCTATGTTCCTCAAGCATGCTCAGAAGTATTGCATTCACATTTCTAGCAGCTCATGGCTGTAGGTCTTTGCAAGCAAAGAAGCTAGGTTATGCTAATAATGAAGTATTTTAAAGAAAGATTAATTGCTAGGGGCAATTGCCTTCCACATAACAGCACAAGTAAGTTTGGATTTGGCTGCAGGAAGCATTGGAACATTTCACTGTCTAGATCTAGAATTCCGCCTTTTTCTCTTCCAGACTTAACTAAAACCATCCCAATTCTAGGACATCCCCAAATCCTGGTCTTGAACAGAAGGACTGGGCTTTGGGTCAAACCTTTCATGTGCTACTATTCAAAATATCATTAGACTGCTATTTTCAGCCTCCAGTTGTTTCTTTAATATGTTAGATATGACAAACTCTCCTTACCTTAATCCTCTATCAGCTTAATTCAAAATGGATTTTAAATGTGCCTAAAGGGGATTCTTACAATTAAGATCTTCAGAACATCCCAAGAACTAGCTTCTGAACCTATAAAATGAGTATTTGCTGCTTTTACTATTTTTAGAAGGCTGACCTCTGAAATATACTTCCCTTTATAATTAGTGCCCTGGTGCTATTTCATGTTTTTTATTGGGGTTTTCTTCCCCTCACCTGTCCATAAACATGAGAGGGACAAACTTCACTAAGCCTATTGCCTGACAAGCACTATTTGTGGGACGATTCAAAATGGGCATCAACTCAGCTCACAAGTTAACATGCTATTGTTAGTATCCTCTGTTATTCTCACCCTTTTCTCTGGTGGGAATCATAAAGAATGGCTTAAAAAGTCGCTCCATCCAGAACACAGCTTCATGCTTGTCTGCAGCTGCTTTTGTTTGAAAAGAGTCTCTCTTCTAGGTAGTTTTCTAATAGTGATTTAACTTTCCAGGCTTCATCCAGGAACTTTATGCCATTTTCATTTTGGTCAGAAAGTTGAAGAGATGAACACACCATTATTTCTTCAGTAGTCATTTGTAATTGTTACATTTATTAAACTGAACATTTGCTATGTCATTGTGATTTTGGAGGAGCTAATTTCTGACCTAGTTGAGGGCTGTTCTAGCCACTGTACTGAAATGGCCTATTTTCCTGTCCTAATTTCCCCTTCTCAATCTACAATGCTCCTCTTCACTAAAAAATAAATAAATAAAAAAGCCAACCAGTTGTACTCATTTTTTTCTTCTCTGCAGAGAAGAACCTCAGATCCAAATGCCACAGGCAAATTTATTGTGTATGCCAGAATTATCTCTCCTTCATGTCTGGCTTGTTGTGATCATCAAATGAAACCCCAGCACATCACCTTGTACATCTACCCAAAAGCCAGCAAAGATCCATGCAACAGCTACGCCTACCTGTGCTATTCCCCACTGCCTGGTGCCAACAAATGCTTCTTTAAGGTTGGAGATAGAATGGCAGGCGCAACAGCACTCCCAGGGAACTGATTTTGTTCCAGGAAGTGAAGAGAAATTCATCTGCATGCAAACACCGTGGCACAGCCAACCCATTACTAAACAAGTCAGTAAATAACTGGGTTACATCCACAGTTCATTTGCACTGAATTCAGCTTAAAACCAAACCCAAAAAAACCTTGATTGTTACTGCAGATAACATTGTAAGTGTAAGTTTCCTCAACTCAATATATTCTACCTGCCTCGTTACTGATAAGGTGACTGACATGACTGAACAACTGAGGCAGTTCAGGTGACCGAGATGACTCGGATTTCCCTTCCCAGTGACATAAGAAATGATTGGACATTGGAATCCCTCCTTTCTGTGGAGAGACATGGTTGATCATAAACAGCATTTCACTTCACAGTCTTCGCTGACCTTAACACAGATCCTACAGCCATCATCAAACTTCAGACATGCTTACTAGTTCAAGCACAGGAACACGCTTTAATGGTCAACTGCCAAGGTAGGATAAAGCCCTTTATTTACTCCAAATTATGCCAGCTGAAACTCTGTCCCCCTTTTTATATACACTATTCACCTCAACACTAACAATTAAAAATGTGAACTGTACACAATAAATGCTTTGCAAACAATTTAGACAGCAGATGCTTGGCTTGGTTTTTAGGGCTGATGCAGTAAGATTTAAAAATGATGCTACAGGACCTTTTTTTCAGATATAAAAGGAAAATGAGAAATTCTCTAGATGCTGCATCATCATAGCAACAAGTACAAAACTACTGATTTTAGCAGTTGTTTGCTGGTTTTTTTGTAGTATCTTAAAAGAAGCAAAAAGACAGATGCTAGACTTTAGAAAACCAACAACAAAACAAATACCAAGACAAATTAGCCAGAGAATAAACTGTACAAGGTGCATTACAAGTTTCTCTAAAATCCTAATGGAATTAGCACTAGTTTTAACACGCCCAATTGTCCTGCAACAGAGTCCATAAAATTTACACTCATTTTTATTTTTCCTACTATCACAAGTATTTTGCTTACATATTTAAGATGAGAAGGTAAAATTAAAATCTAACTTTAATAATTGCAAGTACAGAGATTGCACAAGACGTTCCTACTCCTGAAAACACCTGGTGCTTTTTAGCCCTGTTTTTCCCCTCCCCAATTTTGATGTGCTTGAGAGACTTTACACAAACAATAGGGAA
>NW_009917100.1:72380-73910 GCF_000696875.1 Nestor notabilis
GAAGACAAAGAGCGAAATGAAACGCTCAAAGTGCTGTCAACAGCTCATTGTAAACCTGGGAAAAATAAAGCGATAAAAATCAATGTCTGCAAACAATGTTTCACTCACAATGTTTTAGATAGTAAGTAAGAAAAAAGGTCACACTGTCTTAATCTTAAGACAATAGTATAGACTTTAAGAGAACTCCATATATACTTGAGATTTCACATCTCAAATTTGTGTCTCAAAATGACACAGACCTTTGGATTTCAGGTGCATAAATAACATAAACCAGCAGTAATGATGTGGGATCACAGCCTACAGAAACAGAAGAGATTTACCTACAAGCTGAGTTTGCATTCAGAGCGTTTCAACAGAAAGTTGAAAAAGACAAAGTTGCAGAAAACCTCCTGAAAACAACCCAGCTGATGTGAGCTTTACAGGGAAATGAAGAGCAAACTACCCAAACAGCTCCATTTGACGTTCTTTTGACTAGTAAGAGGTATGACAGCACCAGGCCCCAATAACTGTGTTTTCACTCTCTTCTCTCCTCGCAGGAGCATTTCCTTGCATGCTTTTGTGCTGTCTGGAAGTGCACGTCGGCAGCATTACAAGTGCCCAGTGTACTCCCTCCATTGCAGTTTCCCATGAAAGAACAACTAATTCGTGCTGTTCAGAGACCCTCCTGTTGCCAGCAATGCCATTGAAAGACACCAAAGAAGGGCAGGAGAACAAAGACTGTGCAAGGAAGCAGAGAATAAGCATCAAAAAAAGCAAGGGAAGAAAAGGAAAAGGCATATTCTGCTCTTGGTTTTGTCTGGCAGCTCTGGATTTCTGTAGCAGATGGGAGTGTAGAATTTGTCCCGTACAGAAACAAAGGGTGAGAAGACAAATACTGAGGATCCTCACTTGGACCAGTTATATAAATAACCTTTAATAAAAAGTAATCAAATAAACACTATCCATGTTTTTCCTACCGAGAAGGAAAGAATTCCAACTGCAAGAGAGCCTTTTTATAACTAACAATTTGTAATTATCCATTTAAAACAATTAAGCCTATTTAGTTCTAGATAGAATACAAGCTAAGTTCTGCAGCCTGATGTGGAATAGGAGCACAGACATACTCCTGACCACTGTCTGAAACTGTGGCACTCAGCACAGCCAAATGCTGTAAAAGCAAAAGTATTATCCTAAATCTAAACCACATTATTCCAAGTTCATACTATGCCTTGTGAACAAAACTAGAGAGGTGTGGTGGGGGAAGAACTGGACCCCAGCTATGTTAATTTGGCATAGTTCTATTTACTTAATTGGATCCTGATTATTTATACCAGCTGAACACTGTGCTCCAGAGTTTATGGTCACAGGTGGGTACAATCCAAGTTGCATTAGACATTGTTAGATGCCTACCTGAAGAAGTAAACCTGTAATAGGTACTTCCCACCCACAAAGGGCTGCAGGAGCTGTGCCCCTTAATACATAACACCAGCATTAATTAAGAAAGTGGAGGTACACCTTTTAATAATTAATAGTGAAAGACATCTAAGAAGA
>NW_009917100.1:73941-75952 GCF_000696875.1 Nestor notabilis
AATACTATTGAATAATTCAGCACTATAACCAAAGGAACAATGGCACAGTAACTTTAGACATGAGCATTTGCAACAAAATCCAATGAAAACATTTGATATGCTGATGGCTTCTTGTGTTCAGGAAAGGGTATACATTTGAGATATTCTTTCCTATTGAGTGGGCATCAAACAATTTCTGAAACTGGTCTTTACAACAAAATCAAAAGCAGCTGGTAAAATTGCACCAAGGCAAGTGACTTTATACTGGGTTGTGCCAGACTTGGGCCCAAAAGACCAGAAGTGTGCTCCAGTAGAGGCAGTAGTTCACCAGTAAATCAGGATTCCCAACAGGCCAAATCAGCCACAACAGCAAGTCAGGTTAACTAGCAAGGGAAAAAAAAAAGCACAACAGATTTTTCACACATCCTGTCACTTCACAAAGCTCCAGCAGCAGCGATAGCCTATGTCTGTCAAGTCTAGAAACAAACAGAAAGCTTCAGCAGCTCCTGAGCATTCAGATTTAATTTGTGGTCACAAATATTGCAGAATTTTAATTTGTTGCCTGGCTAGCAGCTGAGAGGTAGATATACATCAGTAAAAAAGTGATGAGCCTTTGTTATTACATGAGAAAAAACTGTGCATTATATTTAACTGCAGAAGTTGGCAAAACAGAGAGCATGGAAAAATATGTTAAAAAAAAAAAAAAAAAAAGAAAGAAAAAGAAAAAAAAAGTAAGTGACCTGAGCGACAGACCAGGAAAGACAATGCCTGCTGCTGCTCAGCCTCTTTCTGTCTCACTGCTGGTAAGGATTATTAGCCTGCTGTGGCTTCCCTTAGCAGACGAAGGGCAGCCAAACTGCATAAACCAAAATGTTTTTGGAATTTCCTTCTTAAATTGTTTTGATGACAGGTTCCTATTAAGAACGGTTGAGAATTCAACAGAAAGTGGACGCAGCTTCCTCTCCTTACTAGGAACTGATCATCACAACTTCTCTGGCACTGAACCCCAATAAAGTAAAACTTCAGTGCTACATACACTTACAGACATCTCAGGGGAGGAACATATGTCTCCTTGTTTCTTTTTGAAGCCCAGCAAACAGATAAGAAAACATCTTGGACACTAATCCTGCAACATATGTACACACTGAAGTAGCTGCTGGTTATTATATTTGTTGTGTTGGTACTGACTAGTAGGAAATTACTGATAGAGATGCAGGATTTTGTCTGACTACCTGCAAGTAAAAGTATCTAACCCTCAAACTAAGAAAATACGCAGATGCAAACATGGAACAACACACAGTGGAAATAAAAGAATCACAGAATCACAAAACAGTTCAGGTTGGAAGGGACCTTCAAAGGTCATCTAGTGCAACCCGCTACAATGAGCAGGGACATCTTCAACTAGACCAGGTTGCCCAGAACCACATCCAGCCTGGCCCTGAATGTCTCCAGGGATGCCGCATCCACCACCTCCCTGGGCAACCTGTGCCAGTGTTCTACCACCCCCATTGTAAAGCATCTTCTCCTCACACCTAGTCCAAATCTCCCTTCTTTCTGCTTAAAACCATTACCCCTCACCCTGCTGCAAGAGACCCTCCTGAAAAGTCTCTCCTTCTTTCTTATAAACCCCCTTTAGGTACTGGAGCATTCTCTTCTCCAGGCTGAACAAGCCCAGCTCTCTCAACCGTTCCTCATAGGAGAGGTGCTCCATCAAACATGACTGTTGATAAGCATTTTAAACAGAGAAACAAGTATGCAGCTCGTAAAACTCTTAAAAGCACCCCGAATGCTTTAATGCGCTGCAAAAGTAAACCCCTGGAAGTTTCCTTTCGGTTACACAGGGGGTTGGATCACCCACTACAGAGGTGTACATCACGAGGGGAGCAGAAGGACACCCCTCCCTCCCTCCCTCCCTCCCTCCACAACAAAAATGGAGGAAGATGCACAGGAGAAGGGGTAGGCGCACAAAGGGGAGGAGCAGGAGGAGAATAGGAGGGGAGGGAAAGGGGAGGGAAAGGGGAGGAGGAGCAGG
>NW_009917101.1:0-18301 GCF_000696875.1 Nestor notabilis
CAGGGCGGCTTCCCAGCCCCGCGAACACGAGTAGCCCACGCCGAGCAGCGAGCTCTCCGAAGGAACACTTCCCCTCTGCCGTCCATGAGGGAGGGAGCTCGGTGGCTATAGCCGCCGGCGGAACTTGAGCGGTGTGGTGCGTGTTGCCCCGCCGGGCCCGGAAGCGGTGGGACCCGTATTACCTCAGCGCCGGGGAGTCGGTCGAGGAAGGAGGGGGCTTTGAGGTGGCTGCGTTTATGGTGAGGCCGCTGTCGCTTATTGCCGTGTGTTGGCTTTGCCTCTGCCCTTCGGGCGTGGGGAAGGCGGGCGGGATCTGGGCCCTGGTGCTCAGGCTGCTGTTGGGGGTGCCGTGAGGGGTAAGGGAGGTCGTCTCTGGAAGCTGAGCTGTGGAACTGCTGGGTGGTGGGTTGGTGCTGGTAAATTGTTGCGTAGGGACGAAAAGCGGGCAAAAGTGTATGAACATTTCCCCTTTTCTTCTTCATGGTACCTGGGGTGAGGGGAACAGGGAGAGAGCAAGGTTGAGTCAGTGCTTCTCTGCGTCTTTCCTTTCAGAGAATCATAGAATGGTTTGGGTTGGAAAGGACCTTAAGATCATTTAGTTCCATCCCCCTGCCATGAGCAGGGACACCTCGCACCAAACCATGTTGCCCGAGGCCCTGTCCAGCCTGGCCTTGAACACTTGCCAGGGATGGTTGTGCTTTGGTTTGAGGCACGTTTGCCAGCAGTTTACCTCAGTCTCAGAGGACATGGAAGCTCTGTGCATGGGGTGTGTTATTTAGGAACTTGCCACCTGTCTGACTAAGCATGTGGTAGAGAAAATGTGAATTCCTTCGATATAGTTTTAGTCCACAGTGCATAACTTAATCAGGGTATAAGAATAGTAGTAAATTTTACCATGAGTAGAGGAAGGTATGTTGGCATATAGAGAATATATGAGGGGTGACTGGCTCCATTCTTAAAAGCTCAGAGAAGATGAATTGATTTGACATTGTTTTAGGATTTATTCTGTGGGAGGAGAAATATACCAAAAACCCCCAAACTCAGGCAGCTGCTCTGTTTAATTTTCTGAGTCACAGATAATAGCCTCTGTACAGAGAATTGAACATCAGGGCTCTCCTTTATAAATCAGAGAGTAGCAGCTTGGCATAGCTGTTCCTACCAACAGTGATGCAGAGAAAGCAAAGAAGATTTTCAGAATTTTTCCAAAGCTTTATCAAAAAACTCCCAAACCCCTAATGAATTGCAGTCTACAGGAAATCCAGAGAGGGACTTTTTACAAGGGCATGTGTTAGTGACAGGACAAGGGGGAATGACTTTGAACTGAAAGAGGGGAGATTTAGAGTAGATACAAGGAAAAGTTCCTTTACTGTGAGGGTGCCCAGAGAAGCTGTGGGTGCTTCATCCCTGGCAGCGTTCAAGGCCAGGTTGGACGGGGATTGGAGCAACCTGCTCTAGTGGAAGGTGTCGCTGCCCATGGTAGGGAGTTGGAACTGAATGAGCTTTAAGGTGCCTTCCAAATCCAAACGATTCTGTGAATTTATTTAGTCTCTACAATCCTCTCTGTAATCCCAAACCAGATGCATTGAGGGGGCAAGGGGCCCAATGACTTAAGGAAGGAGCATATAGGACTGCATATACTGCTGTAGGACTTCATATCTGAAAAGTCTCATCGTCCATGACTGTCAGATGAGACTGTCGTTCTGGCCCAGACAGCAGCAGGCTCTACCTGTTGAGCATTTGTGATTTCTTTGCAGGGGATAATACTTTATGGTTATATAGATGTAATCTTTTAGAAAGCTTCTTCTTGAGGTTGTCTTTGCTTGTGTTACTCATAATACCTAAACTTAGTTACAGTAAAAGGGATAAATGGGAGTGCCTTTTTTTTTCCTATTTCAGTTTAATTTGAAATATTTTACTTAGTTTTTCTTGGTTGCATGGGTATTTCACACTACAGAGAGGGGGGAACACATAGGGGTGGAAATCACTAAGTAAACTAGAACTCTAAGGAAGCGTAATACTTGATGTTATTCCCTTTTCCAATGGCTTAGATTTCTAGTTAATACCTCTTTTAAAAATTAGACAGTTTTACAAGCACCCCATGTGGAATTCTTTTAATCTTTCTCTTTTTTTTTTCATTAAAGGTGGGGATAAACTAAGGTAGTTCTGGGTACTAGTTTTGTTCTTTTCAATTTCAGTTTCAAACCTGTTAACTGCCTTACTGGAAGTGAATTCTTCAAGTGTACCAATATGGCTCTGGCTGCCACGTTGCTGCACACCACTTACCTCTGCAGGAGATGCTGCAGGCACAAAGCTTTGCAGCCCTTACTTGGAGCTCTCCTCAGCGATCCTCTGTCAAAATCATACAGCAGCTATAGGAGGCCAGGGTCACAGCCTGAGAAAAAATTGACTTGGCAAAATGTGGATTTCAGTTTTAAGAAGAGCATTGAAGTCTTAAAGACCCAGCTGAGCATGCTGATGGAGGAGACCAGAGATCACTTAGTTGGACCTGGAGGCCGGTCATTAAGCCATTACATGTTGGAACAGACAAGGGTGGTGTGGGAGTTTCGGAGCCAAGAAGATTTAAATAAGTGGGTTATTTCCTCTGATGTAGAGATTGGAGGGAAAAGTGAAGTTTACCTCAAATTGGGTAGGAATAACCAGGCTGCCATGCTGTATGGAACCCTCAATACAGAAGTACCTCGTGATGGGGAGACAAAATACAGCGGATATTGTAGTATGAGATCTAAACCACTAGTGGTAAGTACAGCTTTGTGTTTGCATAGCTTCCGTTGTTGAATCCCAGAGCATGTTTGTGCAATCCCAGTTACAACTACTGGGCTGTTGTTTACTGCAGTTGCAACTGATCCATTTCAGGGATATTGGTTATTTTCTCCAGGAATGTAATTGCTGCTATATCTTTTGACCTGGAAGGGCACCACTCAATCAGACAGCCCTGTTTGCAGCCTCCTTGCAAGTGAAGGATCTGTAATGAACTTTATATCCAGAATTGGTATGATTAATAAATGTTTCTCTAACTTTGAAGAATGTGTCTTAAGGACAAATTTTCTGGGGTCTAACTTGACATCAAACTTGGTTTAGGTGAAAGAGCTCATCTTTTTTCGCACAGGAACAGAATAACGCTTTGAAGTGTACTTTTTAAAGGTCTGGCTCCTGCTGCTCCTCAGAAAAAGCAAGAGACCAATCTTTTTGTCATGGTTTAAGCTCAGAATTGAACAAAATAGAACCAGAAATGGATGTGTTTATTATTGATACTGCTTTATTCCCTTTTTTAAAGCATCTTTAAGATCAAAGGAACATTTTGGCTCAGTGTGTAAGATGCTTAGGTTTTCAGTCTGTTCTGTTGTTTGTGATTTGGCACAGGTACAGAGGTAAAATCTTTTCTGGGCCAGAATCTTGGAGTGCAGAGAATGAGTGAGCAAAATCAATGGGCAAATGAGAGGCAGATGAACACTGGTTGAAATGGTGACACTGCATCAGAGGAATGGAACAGCAAGTTGAATCTTGCCACACACTTGAGCTAGTGTGACTGACTCTTTCACCCCCTGATTCTGAAGCAGTGGAGTGTATCAATCCATCTTCATAAAGCAGTTTCAAATCAGAGGGTGAAAACATAAATACAAAGTCTTTTCTTGATTTAAGTAAAAAGGCTCAAATCTGGCAGAACCATAAAATCAAATAGCCACGGGCCTCACATTAATGTTTTTATTATTGTTTGTATTGTTGATGATCTACTCATCCTATTACCTATGAGTTCATAGAAGGACAGCTGATAGGTAACTAGTAGTTCTGTAAAATAAAGGGGAAACCTCTGAGGTTTTGGTGCTCATCTTGACTTGGGTTAAGGAATTCTGGCCAAGGGTAGACCTGACTGCTGCCCTCCATGGCTCCAGATGACCTCAGTGTAATTCTCTGAAGGTTCTTGGATCTGCCTATGTGCAAATCACAACACTGGGACTTTTAAGATCTTTGGGGGAAAAAAGGCAGTCAAGAAATAGAAATGTTTGCAATTATTATGCACAGTTAATGACATAAAGTGTTGGGAAACATTAAATGCTTCCAGTGCTTGTGTCAGTCTTCAATAGGAGAAGTTATCACAGGGGATAAATTATCCCATATCTTCTATTTCCTGTGATCACCTCTGAATAATCGAGTACTGACCACAGAGTATTTAAATTTAATGAACTGCATCACTACTGATCCATCACTGTAGTGTTTGTGTACTTGCCTGCTAGGGATTTTGGCCCTAGGAAGGAGGTCTGATCTCTAATCATTACAAGATTGTGGTTTATAGTTAAAGCAGGAGTCAGCAGAGTGGTAATACTGCAAGTTGTGGGTTCTGGTACAGTGCTGAAGGTAACTCAGAGAGATCAGCAGCTAGTATGATGTAAGAGCAACCCAATTTTCACTATGTCACAGTGGATGCTATTTGATATATAACGAGGGCAGTGTTCAAAGCAGTAGTGCTCTGTTCTTCATGGTTTCCCTTTATTAGGAATAATTTTATTTCTTACTAATTTGTAGGGATCTTTTGCTAGGAAGAAGTATTATGACTGGTCAAACTTCAACTGTCTGTATTTACGTGTGCGTGGTGATGGAAGACCCTGGATGGTAAACATTTACACAGACCCTTACTTCTCTCATCAAAAGGATGACCTCTACAGCTACTTCATGTTCACCCGTGGCGGCCCGTACTGGGAGGAGATAAAGGTGAACTAATGAGCCTTTCAAACTAAGGAGACTGTCCTGGGGTCCTGTCTCCATGGCAGGGGAATTCTTTCCACAGTCACAGCTTGTTGCTATTGCTGTTTGCTATATCCTTGCGCAACTGACATGCGCCTTTGGCTTGGGAGTTCCCCAGACTGGGCTGTGGGAGGGCGCACCATACAAATTGCACTAAATATTTGACCCACTTTGTGTTCACCTGAACACCTGCTGGAGCTGTTACTGGAGTGATGGAATCAATGCCTATGATTGCAGCTTAGCAGGCGTTGCCCTGAGTTTTCTCTGTTAGCCATATAGTACAAATGGACATAGGCTGAGGTGGGATTTGTACCCTGTGACACAGTTTGCTCAACCCCCTGACTTACTGGAGTCAGTCAAACTCAGTGTGATTTGTCGTTCTTGGCCTTTGAATGTGACACATTTGTAAGAAGTGGGAATTTTGGCTCTTTTCTGATCAAAATTGGGGAATGTCTGTAATTTGCTGCTGGCAGCAATGGCAGCAGTGTTGAGGAGGTTTGCACACCCTTGTGCACTGGCACCAAGTGCTTCATAATGCCATGTCCAGTCATGTGAGAACAGCCCCCTCTTTCACAGGTGAGGAGTTGGGAGGTGAAAATCAGAGTGCTGTTGCTGGCTTGTGTGTCTTCCTCTCCCTCTCACCAGCCAACCCTCTCATTCCCTACCTATTACCACAGCCCCTCCTCTTTCTTGCTCCCACTGCAAAGTCGTTTTTAGGTTACTCTGAACAGCTTAGCCTAGAGTACTGATGTCTCAGTATGAAGTTTGCACTCTGAGGTATACAGCTTGGGTACAGATGAGCTGTCGACACACATACGTGCTAGGCTTCTCCTTAATTTCCATTTTATGTTCATGTTATTGGAAGGAGATACTCTGGATGTAAGCAGCAGCTTCTGTGCTGCAGCCTCTCCTTGTGTCCTCACAGGGTAACAACCCTGCACAGTGGCTACAAACCCAGTGGCTACCTGTGGCTAGTCAGTGAAGGGGTTAATGTGGCCCATTGCTCCATGTACCTGCTAGTGCTGGGGCCACATGTAGCATTACTTCATTTACTTAAGGCAGGCTTTTATTCTTTTTCTTAACTCTTTTGGTTTATTTATTGGTGACACTAAAGTCTGATTTTGGTTTGTTTCTGTCAGATTCCATTCTCCAAATTCTTTCTCTCCAGTCGGGGAAGAGTCCAGGATAACCAACATCCTATCTGGTTAGACAAGGCAAGTTTTCTATAGCCTTTATCTGTTTGAAATTGCCTTTAAGATTATATTGTCATGATATAATTTACAAATCCTTTAATGTTTGTGAATTTGAAAATGAAGGGCTGCTTCTTGTTGTAAGGTACTTACTCTTGTGTGCTTGTCTTTGCTTTTAAATTAGCCTACTTTGTGATAGCAGTGTCAGTTTTTACTTCAAAGGAGCTCCAAAAGTATTTTTAAGAGATCAGTACAAGCAAGAAACAGCTCACTTGGCTTTTGAAAGAAAAAAATTAAGAGGTTTCTTTTGAGGGATGATCAAAGTGACTGAGAAATCTCAAATGCCACTTGGCACAGTGATGTAGAAGTACTGTAAATGTTCTTCCCAATAGAAGACTATCATCTCATGAGATTCTATTTGAGAATGTGCCCTCGATGGTGAATGAGCAGTACACTGATAGATTTATAAGCTTTTTTTTTTTAGTTTTTCAGGCGTTTTAGTCTAAGTATTAAACAAATGTGGTATTTCTTTATTTGCTTTCTGCAAATAAGTAAACTAATTCCCGGATTCGCAGGAGACATTGGAAAAAAGTGCTTATCTTTTTTTACAATTCGGTGACCCTCCTCTGTGTAGTTGAGGGCAGCTTAAAACCCAGTGACTACCAGCAGGAAAACAGACAATGTTAGAAATAGATATGGGGGAGAAAATAAAAAAGCCTATTACTTGAATTTGCATTAGTCAAATGCTCCATCATTGGCAGTGTTCAAGGCCAGGTTGGACAGTCTTGGGCGATATGGTCTAATGCGAGACATCCCTGCCCATGGCAGGGAGTTGGAACTGGATGATCTTAAGGTCCTTTCCAATCCTAACTGTTCTATGATAATGTTGCATTCAGTTCTTAATTGTGTAATGAAAAATCAAAAGCAGACAAATTAGGAAAACTTTGAGGGCAATTCAGTGATTGGCAGCTTGAAACCAATCTGTTCTAAACCAGAAGTTGAGGCTGTAGAAAAAGTGTGGATGATGTGAGGAAGGTGGGTTAACTAAAAGAAATAATAGGCTTTATGGAAGAAAGTTGTTATAAAAGGCCTAATTAAATAAAGACATTGAAGACTTTATCAGGATTTAGAATATAGAGTCATTCAAAATGTAAATGAAAACATGAAGTTGTATATGGGGTGTTTAAACATATTTACCTCGAGTTAAAAGGACAGAACGGTGCTTGATCTAAGCATCCTCTACTTGATTTTCATTCCTTGCTCCCTTATGTTTAATATTTCACAGTAAAACCTGTGCATATAATATAAAGTGCAGTTTTACAAATGTATTCTAAAGAATCCTAAAAACAGGAAAGTGGTGTGAAGGCATCAAAGAAATGTTGATAAAATTCCTTGGTCCCTCATGGTGCTGCTGTTTGTTATGTTTTCCCAGGAACAAGGAAGGGTGTTCTTAAACAAGAATAAAGAGTCAGGAAATAGCCAATGTATTGTGGGCTTGCAGGGGAATAGATTGTGCAGAGCAGGGAGTTCAGGTGGCTTTTGTTATTTAATAGTGGTGGGGAAGAACATTAGGGGAAAGGAATAAGGAATGTTCTTATGAACCTTATTCTAATTGGGAAAAAGTACCCAAGAATCTTGCCTTAATATAAAACTTGGTAGCAAAGATTCATGTGTTTTAAAACATCTGGTTTGTGCACTTCCACACTATACCAGGTGTAGGACTTGATCCAGAGTGGACATTCCCTTCCATCCTCAATTACAGTTTCTACCTCATGGAAGACTGTAATAGGCTTTATGAAAACCTCTTTGTATACCCAGTCATGGTGAAACTGGGCACACGTAAACCTTGACGAATAAAACCTGCAGTGTTGCTTTTAGGCTGAGGCCATGTCTAATACAGTGCTCAACACAGCAGTAGAAAGGGAGATGGGAAGTAGTGTCCCACTGGGGGCTGTGTAGAAACACGACAGTGAAGTGTTTGAACCTTAAGAAATGCTGCTGCACTTGGAACAGATACCAGTCTGAAGTAAATGGCCATGAATTGTAAAATACAAATGTGGTAGGTAGATACAACTGTGCTTGCTTGTAACGTTATACATACTGTGCTAATGCATGTATCTTTTAATTAGATAAGTACCCTGGGATTCACTATTGGAGATAAAGTAGATGGTCCATTCCAGCTGGAAATTGATTTTATTGGTCTGCTGCATGATGGAGCCCATACAGAAGAATTTGCCTACGAAACGTATGATAAGAATCCTCCACTCTAAGCTGAGCAAGTGGCTTTTGGGACATCCTTCAGCTGCTTTGTTCATTTCTATAAAGCTTATAGTAACTTGAAGATTCTAAGTAGATGTTAAAAAGAAGTGCATAAAGTGTTGACTGTAGTAATCAGACTTAGAGTGGCATATTTAAGGTGGCATATTTAAGCTGCCAGATGCTGGAGGGACTGTACATACATGGACTGGAACACAGCCTGAGAAGAGGGGTGACCCAGTAGGAACTGATGACTGGGTAAGTTCTGGCTTCTGTCCTGACCTTCACAGAAATAAAAGTATTTCATGAGCTTCTTGTAGTTATTATTTGCAAGTGGTTGATAAACCACTTGTATCCACTAGTTTGAAACTGGAAAAAGTATGAGGAGAATTGGTACCCTGAGGGACGGTGCTTAAGTGTGACTCAGTGCTGATACATACAGAGAGCAGCCCCAGAAGTGGAAAAGGCAGAAGTATTTAAACCTTTAACTTTAGCTTCTGAAGAACTAAAAAAAGAAAAAGCTTCCCCTGCCAAGGTTGAAACAGTAGCTGTGCAGCAGCCTTGGCTTCTGGTTTAAAGCTGATGATGATAGTCCTACAGCTTTGCTAGAGCTGAAGTTGCTGAACAGAAGTAGAGCTACAGGGCAGGGTTGGGGGAAGCCCCCATCCCTGTTAGCTCCCTGAGGAGATACACAGCTCATCTTTCCAAGAGCCATTGCTTGTCTGATGTGAGCAATTAGCTTTAACACGCCTGTAGTGGGAGAAGTCACAGCCACTGCTGGTGGCAGAGACCTGGTAACTTCCCTCTTTCTGAGAACTCTGCTTTTGGGTGATGTGAGAAACACTTCAAAGAACAAGTGCTTAATTGTTCCACTTCACTCATCATAAACTTGCGTAATCAAAGCACTGACCTCTGCTGCAGTGACCTTAACAATACTTGACAAATACCAAACATATCTATATTTTGTATGGAAGAGGCCACCAAAAAGCAAGCTGAAGCAGTGTCTTGTAATGTCATTTTCCTCTTGCATAGAATAGCTTGAAAGCAGAAAAAGGGTGATGGTTTTAATTTCTAAAGCTACCAGAACAAACATGCTTTCATAAAGTAGTAGCAGGCTCTTTGGTGAGGAAAACTTGGCACAAAAAGAGGTTGAGTAGTAAACAAAAGTGTGAACAAGGCTAGTGCTACACTAAGGGGGTAGTTACATATAGTGCACTATGATGATAGAGAACCAGTGATCAACAGAATATGTACAAAATATTTATTCCCCCCCCATTAACTTCTTTTAAAAAAGAATTGCTTGTTCTTGACATTTCAGCATATATTTGATAGGACACTAAATTCACTGAGAATTACTGGCACAGGACTGTAGCTGAAAGATCCCTGGAGTACCTTTCCAGTTCCATCATAAATCCAGACAGCTCTTCCGTGTATTTTTAAAGGTAAAAATAACACCAGCTTTTAAATCTAACATATTGAATGTGCCTCAACACTCCTGTAACCTGTTTTAAGCATCAGAGACATGAAAAGCAGAACAATTCTGTTAACAGTTGCTATTTAGCAGAGAAAGGAACAAAACAACCTGAAGCGTTCAAAGTATCCCACTGGTCATTTGTAGAGCCCCATTTGTTTCAGCTGTGACTTTAATACAGTGTGTTACCAATATGTTATCTGGAAGCTTTTAGTTTTCCAGAGAGCTTGCATGGCTTAGCTTCTCTTGGAAATCTTCTACTACCTCAAACACAATGCAAAACACTGAGTAATTGCTGTCAGTATTGTTACAGAATTGAAGGATTGATTTGGAGAAAGGGGCAATTGAATTAATTGTAGTTTGCCAATGGAACACTTTGAAGCTTGCTATCCAAAGTGTGCATCTGGTAGTAACAAATGCAGTCTGGTCCATCCAGGAGGTCCATCCTACGTTGCAAGGAGGCTTCTTGAGCATCTTTTCCCCTCTCACTTATATTTTCTCCTTTAATGTGTTTTAGTTAAATGAAAACATCAAGCAACTAGAGATAGTTATAAGCGCCTAAAAGTTTAGAACTCTCATCTCGGAGAAGTTGATCACTAAAACATTATGCTCGGATGCACTCCGAAGTTTTACTCAATGGTCTCTGGATTCTACTAACTAATAGCAAGCTGAACTACACACACACAGAGCACAGATATGTACATGACAGGACCAGTATTTACAGTAATCTTTTAGATATTTCTTATTCCTCCTAACCCACAGATACTCCTCTGCGGTTTTCAAGAACCTGAGCCTTTTTCTTCTTTCTTTCTTGCTCATGTTTCTCCCGCCTTTCTTCCCTGAAGGGGAAAAAGAAGAGACAGACCACATCAAGTTGTGCTAAGGGCAGAGATACAAGCAACCAAAGGAATCTGGCCAAGGCCTAACATCCGTTTAACCAGTGTGCTGTGTTTGCCACAAGCAGGCAGAGCAGTACTGGGTTGGACTGATTCCAGACATTGAGGCAAAGACTTCTGCTTAGATATACAGGTCTAACATTCAAGGTAACAGCACATCAGTATTCACAGCTTCCCTCCAAGGAGAAGGCAAAGCTCCAAACACTAGAGCTGACAGCATTCACAGAATAAGAGCTTGTCAGATTCAGAGCTGCCCTCTTTGTTGGCCTCCCTGATTCCAGACTACTGGAGACAAAAATTGCTTTAATACAAAAGTATTCGTTGCATATTGAAATCCTAAAAAGACAAAGGAGTCACCATATTATTTTAAGTAACAGTACTCATAGAAAGCCAGTGGTGTACTAACCTCGTCTGGAGATGAGGCTGTTTGTAGTCTTTCTTACGTGAAGAGATGTTGCTGCCAGGCTTACTTGGGACAGTATTTTCTTTAGATTCTCCCCAAGGTTTTAGTCTTCCTACAATTTCAGGGGGAAAAAAAAAAAAAGAGATACTATTGAATCACTAGTTTAGTAATTGCGTGCTTAACTTCTTGTTGTGAGTTTTATACTCACTAGGCTGCTTTTTGCAGGTTGACTCTAAGATGAAATTCCTTTTCATCTGTATTATCAGTTTCACCAGCTCATTCCCTACAAGTAGTTTTTCTATAAGTAGTAGCAGATGTCTGTGCTTAGAAGCAACACTCACCACACAAAGTTCAGCTTCTCACACAACAGTATGCTTTAAAAAAAACAAGCTAAGCTAAAAATAACCTCAATTATGTGAGGAATATATCACGTTTCCTGTACACACAGTGGAATACAAGGATGTTTATTCTTATGGGCTTTTGGTCATAAAGATTTCTGCTTCAGTAGGGAGGCTATTAAAGCATATGTTATGTAGAAATCTAACATTAGTCCACAGACTATGCGGGAACCTAGAGAGAAAGGGAAGGGGATGGGTAAAAGAGACTGAAGACTTCATTGTTGTGGTTTGTGTCAATGCCTTTTAAGCAGCTGAGTAGAAGGGATGTGGCCAACACAAACTGCACAGGATCATAGTACCTTTATGTGGCTGATACCGAAGTGGCCTTGAGAGACTTGCTTTGAGATCAAATGTCTTCTTGGTGCTTGTGGGTTCTGCAGGGTGAGCCGAAAACTTGAAGGGGGTGACAGCTACAAAAGGCATCAAGATACCATACTTCATTATAGTAGCAAGAGCATCACTGACAGAAGTTCAGAAAGTGCCTGTGAAGACCACCTTACAAGTATCAAGACCAAAGAGCCACTAAATGGTACCATCTGCTACCTCTAACGAGGTAGGCCTCTTTATCTGAAAGAGCCAAATACTCACCCTCCACTTTACCCTTTGATGCAGTTAGGTCATTGTTTCTTGCATTTCCCACGCTGTTTTTCCGACTTGCTGATTTGCAGCTCCTATGGCTCTCAGGTGTGCATATTGCCAGGTATGGAGACATTCTAGATGGAGTCTTGGTAAGGGAGCGTTTGTGCTCATTGTCTTTTGTGGCTTCTGAGAACCTGAAAGTTATTAAGTTAGTAATCTACAAGGAATAGAAGCAATATGAAAGAACACAGAATGTTCTATTTTTCTTCTTACAGGTAGAAAGTATATAAGATGTTCACTGCTTCTGCATAAACCACACTGAAAACAACTTTGCTGGCAATTTTCAAGTTATGAGCCATCATTAATAGCAGGAAGTAATACTAGGAATTGATTCAGATATGAGAGATGATTAGGTTATCTGACAAGAGAGAAAACACATTAAGGGAAGAAAAATAATTAGGCTCAGTTGGTTTAGCAAAATGAAAGCTGGAAGAGATACAAGATTCCTCTGCCAGCAAAAGTGAAAATGAAGAATCATAGTCGTAACAGCAAAGTAAGGCTTAAACCAGCCATAAAGCTGGGCTGAAAGTTAGTAACCAGGATTAGCCTCACATAGATAATGTTTGGAACAGATATATGAAATCACAGTGTTGATTATTTCATGTTTATCACACCAAATAGCTCACTGGTAGGTTAGGTTTGTTCTTTTTACCTGACGTTCATTTTGGTTGTTGAAAGGACAGAAGGGTTAAATGAAGATTTCTTGGATAAAATACTCCGACTGGCATTCAGAGAACTGCGCGGTGAGCGCCGGCGGTTACTGGGGGTGCAGGTGGGGGAGAATTTGCCTCTTTCTGGATTTGGGCTGAATAAGAACGTTTTGCTGCTGGTTTGTTTCTGGGGAAGAACAAATCCCGAGTTAGCAGACTGCTAAATGTTTATCAGAAAAGCAGCTAAGAGGAAGGGAAAAGACACAGTGAATCGGATGCACAGTCTCCTCAGTTTTCCCCTTTTTTTTTTTTCTTTAAAACATAAGTAGTTTAATAAAACTGATCTGAAAACACATACCTTGGAAGTGCTATGAGGAGTGCCTTTTTCTGGTGCTCTTAAGTTATTTGACTTTTTGGTCAGCACCTGCCAAGAGTAATTGGTCAGAAGTATAGGTTGTTACAATACGTGGCTCAGAAAGAGAAATGTAGCTCAGGAGTTTCAGTCTTAACTGTTTTGATAAGGACTTGGCAGTGCAAGTTTAAGGGTTAGACTTGATCATCTTAAGGTCTTTTCCAACCTAAACTATTCTCTGATTCTACTGACATATTCATCCGTATCTTTTGATACATGACTGACACTCTCAAAGAGGCAGCTTTCACCCATGCCAGCGTGAAATACAAGAACTGAGAATTAAGGCACTGAGAACAACATGTCACATGTATATGAAAGGACAGTTATATGCAGCCATTGGACAATGGTGCTTTAAGGCACAAAAGAGGAACTTTAGTATTAAGCTCCTACTCTTTGAAAAACAACCCACCCCCTTGGTTAAACCCTGCAGTAATTCAAACAGTTGCAAACAAAAGCTCCAGGAAACCCTTCACAAAAGAAATGGTGACAGAATTAGTTTTTACTCAAAACTGACAAGTTACTTGTTGGTTTCTTTAACTATAACCATACACTGTTAATATCTATAAACTTACATGACTTCACAAGTTATATACAAATAGCTATACATAACTAGTTGTATAGGACTGCAGTTAAATTTCACTGACCATAACATTCCACTGCATGTACACATGATCACTACTTACTCCTCTAAAGAGACTCTACAAGACTTTTACAGAGAGGCTCTGGACATCAGTGGATAGGGGAACAATGCGTATCTTCTGGTGTTGTCACTCACCTTTACTTCATTGAGAGAACTGCTGCAGCTTTCAATAATTTTCTTTTTCCTCTCAATGTAGTCAGCAATAGATTCCATTTTCTTGAAATGAGCCTCATGCAACTTCTTGAAGTCTAAGAAGTTCCAAAAATAAGAAGGGTCACATAACTAATACAGAAAAATATAACATATCCCTCTAAACAGTACGAAATAGAATCCCCTTCACCAGCTACATTGCCAGTGAGCTGGTGCATTCTCTGGAGAATTATAGAATCACAGAGTGGCTTGGGGTAGAAGAGACCTCTAAAGATCATCTGGTCCAACCCCCAAATTCTGCAGTTAAAGAAAAAACAAGAAATACTTCCGTATTTTAAATGAACTAATGTATTTTATGAAGTGATGAAAATGAGCTAATTCATAGTAATGCAGCCCAAAGGTCGCATTTATAAAGTGAAACCTAACAAGCAGGTATCATAGCACATCTTCCTGCTCTTTGTGGTTTTGAAAATCATGAATGCAAGTATTATAGCCAAAAGATATCTAAGTGGTTGATAATCAGTTTTTATAACATATTTGTGAGTCATTTATTACTATGAACTTACAATACAAGTTGGCAGATAAACCTTAACATGTAACTCTTAGGCACTTTTTGCTTGCTTTTTGAAAGAGAAGATGGTTTCTTCTTCAAGCAGAAATAGAAATCCGAGTTGTAAAAAAACCTCTTCACACACAGACAACACACCTATTCCTAAAGATGGTAGGGTAGCTTACTTGGTGTAGTAGCTTTCATTCCTTTTTTCCCAGACCTAGATGCACGGCCTGCATATACAGGAATCTTCCCTCCTGCCTGAAGAGCATCCCCTGGGACAGTAAGATTAGACAAAATCGTTACTACTTTTTCTGGTCCCCTCAGACAAGGTGCTGATCACCAGACAGGCCACAACAATCTTTGCAGTCACAACGAAGTAACCAAAAGATATATTTAGAGTAGTACAAATCACTAAACTTCCTTTTTTGGAATTTCCTACTTACATTCACCTCCGGCACTTTTAGTAGAAGTCGTCTTTGGCTGTTCTTTCTGAGCAGGACCCATCCCTGGGCTCTCAATAGCTCTCTTTTTAGTCACTTGTTCCTCAGTTTGCAATACCTTCTGTCCCTTCCCTTGCTCACCCTGAGGCACCTCGTTTTCTTTCATTTCCAAATGCATCTGCAGTTTAAAACATATGTCATTTAAATAGTTTGTTCCAGCTGGATATAAGGAAAAGCTGTTGTTCTGAGAGCGGTCAGTGGAACAGGCTGCCCAGAGAGGTTGTATAGCCTCCATCCTTAGAGGTTTTCAACATCGGATAAGATAAAGCCTTAAGCATTGTGGTCTAACCTCTGCTTTGATAGGGAGACTGAGCAAGAGACTTTCTGAAGTCCAACCTGAATTAACCTGTGAAATACTTATCCTGTTAGTTCACAGACAGAACTAGATTAGAAAGCTTTTACCTGCACAGCTCTAACGTGTTAGTATAAAATTGCCTTTATTGACAGAAGTTATTTGCAAGTAAAAATAAATTCACTGGCTGTTACTTTTTACTATTGTAGCTTTGGTTACTGTACAGTTCTCTAACAGTAACAGACTAACACTCCTCTTTTCTATTTCCCTTCTCTCATTCTAAATCAGGAAAAGTTCTTTCACATGGTTCTTAGTTCACCCACTAATTGCATGTAATGCTAAAGAAAAACAATTCCAGCCCATCTTACATTGAATCTTCCCCTCCCGCAGCCATACAACCCATGAATAAAGAACCCACACTGAGAGGAGTGGGAGTTAAAAAATTATGAGGTTGAGGCAATCATCCAATTCCCAATTATTTTTTTCCTATATAAAAAGAGAGAACAGCTTTATTTTTAGATAAATTCTGGAAGTAGTCTAATGTTCAGAACACTATAATGAACTAGTGAAGTGTCTGGAATATCGTTTCTTTCTTAGAGGAATTCAATTTACTTCTGTGACTAGTGAGTAGTCTCTGTTCATTTTGGAATAGCACAGTCAAGATAGACTGAATCAGTATTACAAAGTACAGAAAACCAGGACCAGACTATTTGCATACAAAAGTCTTATACATACACACAAAGACACATATATATAACATTTATACCACCTGCTAAATGGTGATAGGTAAAAATCAAGTGAGTGTACATCATGTTGGGGAAAGGGGGGCAGCCAGCAACAAAGCCAAGCAATACAAATCACCTCTTTCTCATCAGAAAGCTCTGTATTTTCCTCACTGGTATTAGTATCCTCAGTGGAGTTCCTTTTTTTTCTGGTGACTTTCTTTTCTTTGCCACATCTTCTTGTAATAAAAGACACTGAATGAGACATCATTTCCTCCTCATTGTTCAGTTCATCTGATTTGATGAGAGCAGAGGCACTTTTTTCAGAGTCCTGTAGCAGAACAACAGTATCATGTGGAACATCTCTGACACAAACCAATTAGGTACTCTTTTTAAAGAGATAATTTCCATTTTGTTATTGGCAAAAGTATTTCATACAGGGGAAAAGCAGCAGCATGTACCTAACAGTGCAGTGATCAAGAAACTGGCAATATCTAGAGTTCCCTAAATATCCAGGCCTATGTTTGAAGGCTTTAAAAGGGTTACAGTTGTTTTATTATATAGCATTTAAGCAAGATTATAACAGGTTAATGCTTTATGTTTGAAATCTGACTTGCAGGATGCTGTGACCCTCCCAGATTCATGTTTCTGTGGAATGCTCTTCACCAAAAGGAATACTCAGAGCCACAGCCATACTTTTTATAATTAAAAGTTTACAAGGATTCTACCAGCTCTTCAAACCTTTAAAAAAAGGTTTTAAAAGGAAGCACTTAGAGATATATTTTAGGAAAAGCAAATACCAGTTTACTTGCTATCAGAAACTTTGAAACCATCACCATACCCAACAAAATAGTTCAGATTACAGATGAGAAAACTTAATAGATAAACCAATACATGAAGAGATGAATAAAGGAAACATCACAGTTGTATCACTCTCATTACAGTGTCAGTGTAAGTAAGCTGTGGTAAATACCAAATGCTTTCCAATGAATATCTAATCCCTTTGATCTAGGCATGTAAAATGAATAAATACATTTATATTTGGTACTGACTACTGCCTGCAGTCACAAAGGCCGGAATTAATATCTGTTCAATGGAAATTAAATGTTGGTGTTCACAGAGAATAACATTGTACTGCTGCTGAAAAATACATTGTTCATTTCGGCAGCTGAGAGGAAGTCAGCTTTGGGTCAGATAGGAGGCCACTTAAAGCTAATATCAGCACATCTGTTTCTATCAGTACCAGAGTGTATTAAACTAAAGGCACTATGAAGAAAAAAGGTATTTTGATTACAGTTCTTATCATGGTAAAAAACCCCTAACTTTCAGTACATGCCCTGCTCTACTAGTCACACAGTTAGGTCTCTCTCTTTCTTAAGAATGGCTGATTTATCATCTCTTACCATATTTTCACTCTGTTGTTTTGTTCCATCAAAGTGTTGCTTCAGTGCTTTCAACAGTTTGTCTGCCTGGAGAGAAACCAAGACAACATATGAACCACATATCGCATTAAGTCATCCAACAAAACCCTGCATAAACTCAACCAGTGTCCTATCAATTGATCCAGCAAACAAGCAGAATGCTTCCTGAATCCAATAGAAGACTAAAGCTTCATTCAAGTCAGTCAAATTGTGTCCCTGCCCGTGGCAGGGGGTTGGAACTAGATGATCTTGAAGGTGCCTTCCAACCCAAACCAATCCATGATTCTAGATTAGAGAAAGCACTTAGGGCCACAGATAAATATGCAGCATATTCTCCACAGAGGCACAAAGACAAATTTCCCTGAGCAGCTTCCTTCCTTTTTGCCTGTTTTCTAGGAAATTTAATTATTCAAGGATGAATAAGACCATTTTTAGCAGCGCTGCATAACCGAGCAGGTATCAAGTATCTGCATAAACTTCTGTCTCACCCAAACTACATGCAAAGCATTCTTCTTCTCACCCCTTGCATCTATTCAACAGTAACAGCAGTAAAATAACAACAAAACTATGCTATTGACATTTTAGGCTATGAAAGACTCTTGAAAAGGTCAGCATAAAAATAAAACCAGAAATGGAGGTTTAAGAACAAAATAACCCAGAACTAAAAGCCCAGGGGGAAGTCTTTGTCCTGGCAGCACAATGAGTCCCCTTGTCCACTGAAGTGTTGGATCTTCTTTCTTTTAAGGCTCTACGCCTTCTCCCAGCGGCAGCGCTGCGGTGACAGCCGCGGGTGAGGAACCACCAGGCAAGGGCAGGGCACGGCCATCACCCCGCGGCTCTAGCGAAGAGACACCGATGCGCGCTTCAATCCGTCCTTCTTAACTACAGTGGTAAACAAACACACATATTCACGCCCCTCACGGCGCCCTCCTGTTCCTGTTCTTCCG
>NW_009917102.1:0-17644 GCF_000696875.1 Nestor notabilis
CAAGGTCTTTTCCAACCTAGTTGATTCTATCAAAGTCTTGGGTGGTTTCTTGGAACCAGGCAGTGGCTTTCACTGAAAAATACTGAAAACATAATGATAGCTCAATGATTGTCATTATTGATTGTTATTATTGATGATTACACATTTTTAACCTGTGTTTTAAGCCTATGTCAATGGAGTGTGTGACAGAAGTCACATGAGCTTCTGCAGATATCTGTGATATCACTGGGACCAATAGAAAAGTTTTAGTAGCACTGCACTGTGAGGAATCCAATAAGAAATCTAAGGACATTTGTAATAACCCATGATCCTAGTTTAACGTGACTGAAGGCTAAAATCTTTAAGCAGTAGAAACACCCAAGGCAGGTTTAACCACTTCAGAGTGGTTAAGTTTGAAACCTGGATTTGGAGTCATGCTTACACAGGCAAATACACAGCTCCCATGTACGTTCCCATGTACGTATAGATTAATAAAGTGCAATTTTAATTTCAATTTTGATACTGACTTGTAACATAGCAGTGAATTTATCTGTGAAATCAAGCATGGCTTGAGTGAACACTCTATAGGTAGTAACATTTATAATAGTGGGGGGTTAAAAATTTTATTTCATATAAGTCTTGCCTTCTAAAACTAACTGCTACACTTGGCAAGCCTACTAAAAAAACAAAAGTTAAGTAGAAATTGAAGATCACTGCTTTACTGATGTCCTTCAGAACACCTGAAAAGATTGTAACTATTGCTTATGTTCATCTCCCCTGCACTTACTTTCTGTGCTAGCATATGTGTATTTTAATAGCATCCTTTTACAAAAAACACTTCAGTTGAGTGATCTGTGTGTGACATTTCATGATAGTGGATGCCTAACTCCTTCGCTTCAGTCATGCATTTGAATTTGCTAAATACTCAGTTTTCTAGTGGTGATTTTCATGTGCTTTTAAAAGTGTATTTTGGAAAAGGCAATGGTAGAGCTCTTCCCCCTCTTTTCCTTTCTGGTATGTAAAATACTTTTATTTTCAAGATACACAGAGAGGTATCCATGCAAAATCAGTAGTAGCACTAGAATCTGGTAATTTTGCATGTGATGTATTTTGCCCATCCTCCTTTAATGATGTACAACTTCAATCGCTCTTCAGTGAGGATGACTCACTCTTGATAGTGAGATATAGATAGATACCTATATCAGTCTGGGTACAGACAACATAAAGACTTTCATAGTTTGTAAAATGCATAGTATAAGGACTCTTCTAGTATGGAAATCCATCTATACTCATGAGATGGAAAGATACTGAAGAGAACATCTAATTGCAGCACCCCACACTATTTGGCCAAGGAAGGGATTCTCAGGGAAAGGTGTTTATTGTCCTTTTTGAAGCCAAGCACAGAGAAGAATTTGTAGGCCTTTGTGAGAGAAGATGAGAAAACAGAGCTCTCTATTGCTTTTCATTGTTTTATATAATTTTGCAATACTTTATCATGTCTGTCTAGTGCAATCAGAAAGCGGGTAAGAGAATCTCTAAGGATTAGAGTACACATGAGTAGTTTGATATTCAGGTGCAGAAACACAAGCATAGTAGAGGGTGTTTAAAATTTAAAGGACATGTATCTGAAAATAGTTTGGTTTAAATATATGTAAAAACTGATTCATTGCAGCATAATTCCAGTTTTGAAGTCAGTTGATTTCAATGTATTTTGGGACCGAAGTAATGCAAGAGTGAATCAGTTCCATAATTATTTTTGGGAAAAATATTATGCTAGTAGTTGTGGAGGATTTTTTATGTATGCATCATTACTCTTTAGGGAGGGAAACTATACCTTTTTTCACATGTCTAAATGAATTCTACCTTGCATATTTATACCATATAACATAGAAGTGTTTCTTTTTAGGTTTCATTACAGAGGGATTCCACCCCCCCAGTAGCAGATGTCTCAGATGAGTAACAGAATTCTGTTAGGAGACAGAATCCTAAAAGATCTGATTATTTTAATAAATTTAGGGACTAAAGTTTCAAAAGCTCACTTAATAGCAGCTCTAAAATTAACCTATTCAAAAAAATTGAGATACATTCCCACCACCTCTGACAAATGAAACTGTTAATCAAAAAGAATCAAGTTCTTTGAGTTTCCTCAGTAGCAAAGAAGAGGTGTAACATTTTGGGTGTAAGTTAATCAAACATAGAACATTGGCTGATAGTAAGGAAGAAATTTTAGTAGCTGTATATAGAAACACTGGCTTTAATGGGGCTTGTAGGGGTATTTAAGGTTGTGGGTTTTAAAATGTTTTTTCTTTCATCAGTGTTCCTTAAGGTGTATAAAATGCATTAATACATAGACAATGTGTAGTTCCTTAATTAGGTCAAAAATGCCCATTGAGAAGTGCGTGGTAGCAGAGCTGTCACATCTTAAAGGTCTGGAACGTTATTTAGGTTTCTTCTGTTTAAATTGTTTGAGGCAAGTAGACAAGTGTTTACAAAACCTGAAAGGGGGAAAAATGTTGTGAATATATTCACATAGCACAGAGAAATAGTGAAACACCAATGAGATCTTATCAGCTAAATATTCTTGCCGAGTATCCACACAGAAATGGAAAATCTTCTTCTATATTTATTAAAACCATAACTTAGTGTGAGTAGACAGATATTTCAGGAAGAATAGGGAAAGACTAGAGTGTATTTGTAGTTAATGTAAATATAGCAAGTACCAAAGGATTACAGTCTATTTACCACAGTTTCAAAGGGTTATCTGTGCTTGCAAGAAACACTCATTTGTGGTCAAACTTAGTATTCATGTCTGACATATTGATGTCCAGATTTCAGTAGTTCAGGTAAAAAAATTATGCCAGTATTGTCTTGTTCACAGAGAGAGGAAGAACATCCTTCTGGAGCTCCAGTCTGAAAAGGCACGAGAAATTACGTTCTTAGCATATACTGAACACTGGTATGAGTTTTAGTGTGGCATTAAGTGTAGTGTTGGAAGACTAAAGCAAAAGTACCTTCTGACAATGGAGGCATATAAGAAAATAGGAAAAGTGAAAATAAAAGGGGAGAAAAGTAGCCGTATAGGGCAGGTGAAGAAATCTGAGAACAGGAGTGCTAGGGAGTTGTTTTATCTAGAAATATTTTGTGATGAAGCCTTGATAATGAGCCTAATAAAAAGTCACCCTGAACCTCAATCTGATGTGAAGAGTCAGGTGAACCACTCCCACCCAATGCTGTCTGCCTTCATGGAAGGGTTTGATTTTTTTTACACAGTAATGAAAAAGACTATTAAAAACTGACCTTGTTAGTGTCTGCCTATGCAAAGCTTTACTTATTCATCAAACCTGCAGACTTGTGAGATTGCCTGATTTAGCTGTTGCTAAAACAATGTGTTTAATATTAAGAACCTACAGAGAAGCAAGGAATAAAAAAGCCAAACCAAGACCAAGCAAGCCATGTCCTTCCCCCAGAAAAAACACCAAATAAAAAACAAACCAAAACCGAGTACATCCCCCCCAAAACAAAACAAACCACCAAACAAAAAAAACCCCAAAACCCAACAAAACAAACCAAAACCAACAACCCAAAAAAACCCCAACCCAAAACCCCTGAACAATAATAAAATGGTGTGACAGATAGACCTTTGATGGCTTTTAATCTTTGGCATGGACATTGTTTCAGTAAATATCACAGGCAGGTTCACAAAACGAGCATGAACAATTCTCATTATATTTGAACTGGAAAAGTATAGCCTGT
Organism: Nestor notabilis; assembly: GCF_000696875.1. Lineage (NCBI taxonomy): Eukaryota > Metazoa > Chordata > Aves > Psittaciformes > Psittacidae > Nestor > Nestor notabilis. The sequence continues at coordinate 3,733 of NW_009917102.1, forward strand.
TTCTTCATCCCAATAGCAATGCCAGATTATGTGCAGAAAGGAGACAGTGACAGTTGAACCTTAGCTTCCATCATTTACTCATAGTCACATCAATGGTCATTCCTGCAGAGTACAGATAAGGTGCAAGTGAGAAATAAAGTGTCTTTCCTTTGACTGTAGCAAAGTGAAAGCTTTTCTTTGGTTATGAAGCCTTCTCTGGTTGAAGGACAAACCGAAGAGGATCTAGAAGATTCAGAAGGATATACTGTGGCTAATTTTAGCTTTTTAATTTTCAGTAGAGGCTGTGACACGTTGTAATATCTCATTGCATCTTGCTGTGGTGATATCTAACAGTCCACATTATGGCAGTGTACTCCTTTCATCCTTTACTGGATGCAGTTGCTGCTATCTTCCTAATAATGAATCTGATTTCAAGTTTTATAGCGGATGTTTATTTTAGTTTTTCCTCTTGGATTTTATATTTGCTATTTATTGTTCACTGGTCACAGTGCATCAATGGTTGTAGATGACTGTGATGTAGTAACCTGTGGCATGTACATATGTAAAGCACTGAAAATAACACTTGAAAAGCAAAGTGGGCTGGGTATGCAAAAATCATTAATCACTGTTAATAATTTGGCATGATGACTTTCAAAAGATACTGCTCTGCTTTTAGATTATCCTACATATATATGCTATTTCATAAGCTCTTTACAGAGAAACAGAAAACAGACTTTCAGGCAAAAATGCTTTAAAAATGCTTTAAAAACTCTGATTTAAGGATGAGGTGAAGATATAATTAATGAATATAGGTATTGGTAACAACATTGCGGCTAGTGTAGCTCATTTAAGCCTTTATTCTAGCTACTGTTTAAATAATGTGCCTAATATTGGGAATGCACTTATGCATTTCCCTTCTGGGTGTTTGAATCTTTGCTTGCTTTTACGAAAATTAATGATTTGTTCTGCCTTTAGACCCTGAATGGGAAATTGCATTAAGGCCTGCTCCTACAGATCTGTCTTGACAATACTGGAGCTAGATCATAAAGAAGCTACGGTTAAACAGTCATTTGTGGGGAAAGATCTAATGGTAAACATGGAAATGGTCCTAATCCAGTAAAAAAGATTCATGTGTTTTCTGCATGCGTTGTCCTTCACTTTAAAGTATTATGATCTGCTGTGAAAACTGCCCTTTTACTTGTGCTTTGGGCAGAAAAGAGAATTAAAACAGGGAATAATTGCATAATGTTGTTCAGATTCAGTCAATTTAAATGGGTCATAAGCAGTATCTTATGCAGTGTCTGCTCAGCAGAAGACTTAGTGGGAAAAGAGAAAGGAAATCATAGCACCCCTGTGCAGAGCTGTGGTGGGTATGTGACTTTGGTGCCATTCTGGAGTGCACATCTCAAGCAGGACAGAGATAAGAGATGTGCCCTCCTTCATCTCAATGGTAACAGCTGTGGATGCTGGGAGAGTGTGGGGGGAACCAGTAGCAGAGACTGCCCAGACCCCCTCTGACCAGTGTCTCCTGTTTCCATAGACATGAAGTGCTGGGTTTACAGGATGACCTGTCCAGTGCAATGTGGCATTTCTCATGCACTTAGTTCTTGTTTTAATTGGATTTAAGTCTAGCTAGGATGGATACCTGTAATAATCTGTCCATGGTAGAACAGATTTATGTCTGGGTTCATTTATTTCACTACTAAGACAGCTTTTCCATCCTGGAGTGATGGCCTTGACCCATTTATGTAGCCTCTAATCTCTTTTTCCTGTGGGTCAATGAAATATTAAACGGTAGCAACTACTTTACCAGGTGACTGTAGGAAAATTGTAGGAAAGAGTTTTTGTTATGGACACCAACTTGGAGGTTTCTCTAGTATTTGTTTGCCTTACATGACTATGAATTATTCTTTCTGCTTGGTCAGAAGTACACAAGAGGGACAGTTACAGATAGAAGGTTGAATATATCATTGATTGTCAACAAAACAGGAAGAAGTTTGCAAAGGATATATTTTTTTTCTCCTCATTAGCTGTAGTCTCCTGCTCCTTGGATATTGCCCTTTTATGAATGAGGGGTTAACTTTTTTCCAACCCTTTGGAGACATCTTCTACCCCTTTGCAAGGGCAGCGAAGGTATGCTTCAGGGACCACTGCCTGCCTTAATTTCTACATTTCCATGGTTCTGTACATTTACAGAGGATATTAATCAATATTAAATGAGATAAAATTAAGATAATGAGAGAAGAATGTAAAACCAATGGGAGACTTTATGGCTAGCAAGTATAAAGAATAATATCAAGTCTTAAATACTTTTGTACCAGCACTCAAATTAAAATAGAGTAAGTGGTTGTGACAGGATTGGGTTTTGGGTAACTGGTGAAATTTCACTTTTCCTAATTCAAAATTTATTAATTCCAAGACAGCAATATCCTTAAGGTTCCTTGTGGACTTACACCTACACATCTTTAGCCTCTGCATAATTTATTTGCACTATTTAAATGTACATTTTGTAGATTTTAAGTTTGGGCTTTAGAAATCTAAATTATGGATATACTCTTTGAGGAGAAAAACAGTTGACAAGATTTACAGAGTGAAAAAAGCAAATAACTAAAGACCTTTCTCCTCTTACACCCTTGTGTCCCTGTGGTCCCAACCACCTAAATTCAAGGCATTATACTTTCTGTCACAACTGCCCTCAAAGGCACTATTATTACATATTAATTCACAATTGGTTGCTGTTGTCATAAATCTATTAAGTTAATTTCCTGTGCAAAAGCTCTTATCCTTTCCTCCTGCTTTCCCAGTTTAACATTGTTGATAGATACGTGAATTGTGTTTAAGTACTAAACAAGGCACTTGATTAAAGACAATGAGGAAAGTAGTGGAGATGTTATGGGCTAGTCTTTTAAAAAGTGCACGTAATTCAGAACTTGCGTATTCATGCCCATTACCAGATTTGTGTGCACAGATGAATAGCATCTAGAAGATTAATCTGTTAATGAACAAATACCAATTTCCATCTACGCTGTGAATACAAAAAGGCTTAGCTGCAAAAAATAAACAAATAAATTCATCTCCAACTTACAGCCTAAGGTTGGATGTTTAGTCCATTGTGCAAATCACTGATATTAGAAAATGTATCCCTTTTCAGATGCAGCTGTTACATTTTTAACGTGATACAGATACTTATGGGCTCTTAAGACAGAGTTAGACAGGCAGAGCCAGTAAGACTGGCAAAACTGTTGCAGCAGAGTACAAAGGTTCTCTAAAAAACCAGGAGAAATAATAAAAGAAGAAGGCAAGACACTGGTAGAAGCGTATCTAGCATACTTATTTTGCTGTATTAGCAGTGGGTGTTTTCAGAAAGCGAGACTGATTCAGTCGTTTCTGTTATTTCAAAGAGACTTAAGTACATGTTAAGTTCTTTGTAGAACCGAGACCTTATACAAAGGATGGTTCTCACTACAATGTTTTGTGAAATGTGCAGTTGTGAACTGCTTTCAAGAGATTTGAATTAATCGTGTCTTGAAGTGTAAATGGTAGCGATATGACACAAACATTGTTTTATATGAGGTATGCAGCCCAAGAAAGTTCAGTGTCTCTAAGATAAAGTTTTTAAAATAAGCTTCCATGTAAAAGTAAGCTTGAGGAAAGCAAATGAAAAGTCAAGGTGATAGAATTGCTAAAATAAAAGAACGGAAATCACCAGGCATACTTAGGTCCTATGGTACTTGATACCAGGATGCTGATGGGTTGATCTTGCATTTGTAAGAAAGGAAGAAGGCAGCATAGGATCCACAGAAACTAAGGCTGTTTCTCCTTTAGCCACTATAATCCAGAATTGGACTGACAAGTTTTGGCATCTTCTAATAGGGGCGACATGCATGGCCCATGATCCAGGAAATTCTACCTAGAAATTTTAAAGACGTGCTTATACATAGAGCTTGTAGCCTGCTCTACGAAGACCATTTTGTGCCAAAGCCTTAGGTGGCTGCTAACACATATCTGTGTCTTGTGGATTAACTAGATAAAATTCTGTAGGCAACACATATTAACTGTATGTGCTGATCCTTATGGAAACAAATCAAGGATGTTATTTTCGTATCTCTATATATCTATCTATATCTATAAAATCATGCTGTCCACTACCTGTATTCCAGGTAAAAAAAAAAAAAAAATGAAAAAAGAAGCCATCCTTCATGGGGTTGTATGTTTTAGTTTTGATAGGTTTTGCTTTTCTTATGTTATTAATGCTTCACAAGTGGCTTTGATGCTACCTGAGTTTATAATAGTTTTTCTTAAATAATAAATGCTGCAAGAGCTGTATGTACCCTCATAACCTTGTCCTTCAAAATTAGCATCGAATTAGCAATCCAAGGGAGGAGCTGATAGGTTTAATAAAGTGCTTTGGCAGCAAATGATCTGTTTAGAGGATGTTCATAATTTAAAAGGATTGTGCCAGTCATTGTGAGATTGCATGTCAGTAGGAATAAAAACACTGGATATGAAAGCAGAAACTGAAGTGCTAGAACTGTTAGGGAAAATACTTGTGTTCTGTAAAGACAGGCAAAAATGTTGATGTTCATCATTTGAAGTGCTCTGAAGAACAGGAGCAGAAATGGGTTACTAAGTGAGATAATACAGATTCCAGTGGGTGCTAGGGCTAAAATGTTAGTTCTCTGCTAGTGCTCCCAGTGAAAGCCCCCTTACAATGCAAATAGCTTGCACTTAGAGGAAATCACAAGCAAATCTACTGAGGGGAATGAGAGAGGTTAGAAAGCTGTGGAGGACTATTTGTGTGTGACTATTTGTGCATGTAAGTTATTCTTCCTATTCAGATATCCTTCTTAGTCTTCACAGATATCCCATTATACCAGTGCCTCTATTACGCCTACTTTCTCTCACAGGAGATTGGGGACAGGAGATTGAATGCCTTCTGAATACTTAGATGAAAATTATTTCAGATTATTTTATCTGAAGGGTGTTGTCACATGGCTTGAAAATTGAGATATCTGTTGACAGATACATAGGAAAAATATTTAGTTGAGCAACTTCCAGACCTTACCAAATATCTTTGCTATTGATCTGGAGAAGAAATAAAATGTGAATTCCCAGAGGCAGCTAAATGACAAAAGTAGGTAAGTACTGGTGAGAGTGGACAAGTTTAATTTTTTACAGGTACTTAGAAGCTGAAGGAAGGGGCAGAAAATGTATTAAAAAAAGAAAAAAAAAGTTTGGGGAAGCGAACTTAATATACCTGTAAAATAATTTATCTATCCAGTGGGAGGAAAAAATCAGCAAGACATCAGGGAATGAAATTGAACAGCAATTTTCATTTTATTATGCAGATGAAAATCTGGAAGAACTCCATTGATTCCTAAGAGCAGCAAATTATACCTTGCTGACACATGAATGTGATTCCTATAGATACATCTGCATGCAACTCCCTTTCATATCTGAGAACAAGGATTGTTGTTGCAGAAGTACAGGTGGTTTGAAATCAGGGGATGGCTGTGCACTGATTTGCAAGATTAACTGAACCTCTCTCCAGCCAAGGTCTTAATTGTGTGTTTAGATTTAAGCTGGCTCAAGTCCACGACCTTAAATTTAGCTTTCTGGATGAAAGTTTTTGTGTGTGCTGTTCACTGTAGAGGAAAAGCATGGCGTATTACTCTGACCTGATCTTTCAGCAAAGTAGTTCTCCTACACAGAGTCCTTGGGGAAAGGTACAAATTCCTTCCCTGAACTGGATTAATCCCGAAGAAAGTGCATAGATTAGTTTTGCCATCAGACTTCGTCTCTGACCTTGGCAGGTCACTTAAGCCATCTCCATCCTCAGCATATTCTTTTAAGCTTACACCTTTTCCATTTTATGAGCTGTTTATTTTGGCTTGAAACTCAACCATCTCCTGTTACAGGATGGAAAAAGCGTAAAACCAGAGGTGAGAAAGAAAAGCAATGTTTTGGGTGCATGCTGGACTGTCACTTAAATAGAAAAGCTTTGATTATTTGGCCTGGAGAGTGGGGCATTCAGCAGCGTCCATTTCAGATGTGCAATTTTGTTTGCTGAGGTTCATTCCACACAGTGAGAACAGATTGTAGCACTGGACTCTACCTCTCTGAAACACTAAGAGGCAGTTTGTGTATATCCTACAGCCTAGAGAGTCAGGGATAGTGTGCTGTCTTTAACTGAGCTGCTGATTAGATATTATCCTTGTTATAATACATTTAAATTAATATCCCCATTCTATTTGCATGTGTTGTTTATTCACAGTCATACATGATGGAGAAAACCTGGAATTTTTAGGTAGTTTCTCTACTATGTTTTGAGTTCAGCTGTATTTTTCCAACATTCTTTGCAGTCACTGGAGTTGCTCTCTAATTCACTGTCCAACTGATAACTGAAGTATTGAGTGTCACCAGGTGCAGTGTTGAGCTACATGGAGCTTTGCAAAGCACTCTCATTTTGACAGTGAACTCGATACCATTCTGAGTGGTGTTCTCCAGCTGGCTTTACACCCATCCCATAGTAATTTCTTTTGTGTAAATCATGCTTACATAGCTCAGTTATGAGAATGTGTGAAATGATATAAAATAACCTCACTGAAATCATGTAGGAAATCCTCTGCTGCTTCTCTGTCCACAGAATCTGTTCCACCATTGAAGGATATTACATTGATTTGATGGGATTTGCTTTTTCTTGACAGATCTGTGCTGGCTGCTACTCAACCTGCTTTCTTGTAGGTGCTAAGAAATAGTTTCCTCTTGATCTTTCCTACTAGCTTTCCATGAAATGAGTGGTGTCTTTTTCAGGCTTCTTCTGTTTTTTCCACACAGAAACCTGAAAAAATTTGTCTATTGGTGGGTGCAGTAGCTGCTGGAGTGCAACTGTGCTTGTGTTTTGTCCTGTAGTACCTAATTTTGTGCTCATATACAGTACCTATACAACCCTCTGCCCTTTGCTTTTAAAACCTCTTTGCTCTACATCCTTGACAGCTCCTGTCTCTGAGTCCCTAAAGCTAAAAGACTGTTTTCTTCAACTTTCTTGGAAGCAGACTCTTGTCTTGGAGATGTGGTTGGAGTTCTTCTCAGCTCTAGTTCTGCTAAGGAAGAAATCAGGATGTACAGGTTAAGAAATGTTGATGGTTTGGATAGTAAAAGACAAGAAAGGAGTTTTCCTCAAGTTTTTATGTATGTGTGTGTGTGTATATATATATAAAATATATGTATTAAATATACATATGTGTGTGCATATACACATATGTGTGTGTGTATGTATGTATTAAGGCGTGTCAGTTGCTTCTAGGCTTTTCAGTAGCTTCTAGCATAAATGACTTGAGACCGGAGTGTCTAAAAGGAAATCCAAAAGCTACCTTTTGGATTTCCTGGCTTAATATGGCTTGATGTCTATATTCTTTGCAAACTGATGCTTTCTCAAGGCAGTTGGGTTTTTTGGTAGGTATATCCCTTTCAGTTACATTTATTTCTAATTACTTTTTAAATACTAGGGTGTGTTAACTTTCATTTTAATTATGTTGCATTTTAACTAGGACATAAACCAATAGTCTAAAAAACCCTCTGACCTGGCATATAAGTTTACCCAGTGCCTTGTTTTTGTTCAGTTCAAATGGAAACTGTAGTTCTGTGTTATGTTGAGACTCCCAGCAGCTGAAGTCCTCTCTCATTTTTACTTTTTCTTCCTTGGACACATGCTCCTGTGTCTGCCTTGCCTGCTCAAAGTGAGTTCAGCTCACTGCAGTTTCCCTTTCATGCTTAATGTTGTCTTTGCCAGGATCTCCACAGATCTCCGCATCTGTTGCCACTAGACATGCATCCTACAATCTTCTGCTGAAATTGCTCCTTGAGCATATTCCCCCAAGAAGACTTTTGACCTTGGCTATTTATAGACTACAAATTAACCAGGAAAGTTTAAGTCTACTTAGCAATGGTGTTGAACAGCAGTCAATAGAGTAGTGAAACCTCATCTTTAGAGATTCAGGATTTTCCCTCCATTAACTGATGTCTGGGCTGGATGTTGTTTAATTCTGGAAACTTACTTCACCTCAGTATTTTGGTGTTATTGAGATGACCAAAATGGCAAAACCTTAGAGGTCATCTGATCTGGGATCCATCAGTATAGAAGTGAATAGCACAGTTCAGGTGTGTGCTTTTAAAAATACTACTTCAATACTAATGCATCATCTCAACTACAGTATATATCATATAGCTACAGTACAAGGAATACCTCTGGGACAGTAATTACCCTGTAATCCTCTGTGGTGAGATGTACTGCAAATGAATAACTCACAGTTGCCAAGCAGAAGTGAATGCTTCATATTAATTTGGAAGTTTTTGTGGATGGGCTTTCTTCTGGAAAGTATCACAAGGGAACAGATCAAGGATAGCCTGAACCTCAGAGAATTTCTCACTATTAAGAAAACAATTGAGTTCTTTCTTTATTTATGCATTATGAAACCTAATTTTCAATTCCTTGATTTGGAGCTTCTTGTCAGACAGCTTTTTTTAAAAAAAAACCCCCCCCGGGTTATTGCCAAAATATAGTATAAACAAATTAGCACTTTCTTTTTGCAAAGCTTTAATCTCGTTGCTTTTGCCATACCAAATAGCAAAGAATAGACGAACCAGAGGCATGAAATCTTCTTAAGTTTAAAGCTCAAATTAATTTAGTCTCCTTGATATTTTTAGCCTTGAAGCAAGTAGATCACTTTTGAAATATTACATTACATATTTAATTCTAACAATACTGTCTTTTTCATTCACTTTATGTTCTAATGGGAGTGTAGGGGGGGTTGGCAAATTGTGGTGTTGTTTATATGCTTATTTATAAGGAGGTGTATGTATACATGCATATAAAATGTGTACATAATCTCCAGAGACTATTTTAGGGGGAAGCTCTGGAAGCATTGCTGAATTATATCTTTGCTTTGGAAAAGCCTTTTTATTACCCATTGTAATGCAGTATCATCTAGCTCGGTGCTTTATTCCTTCCATATGAAGTGTATCATTTAGATTCTACATGTCAGAAAGTCCCCAAATTATTGAATGTATGTATTTCTTTCCAGTAGCAAACTTGCCTTCTGACAATGTGTATTATTTGGACAGGATAAATTTTTAATTAAGAAAGAAAACTCTCACAAATCAATAAAAAGTGTGGACCAGTCTTCTCCATCATGGCTGTTATGACTGCGATTCTAAACTCCTATTTTCTTTTATTTAAGCAAATTAAGCCTGTCTGTATCCTAATATAGACTTTTCGTAGGCAGGTATTTCTGGATATGATAGCACTATTGCACATATGTGGAACAGTTTCCATCATAAAGATCTTGCATTCTCTATTGCATACAGATTTACACTTGCAAAATCAAGGCATCACTTTGAGTATATTCAGTTGTGCTCTGCCCAAAAGATAAAGTTTGCTTTTAATATTTATCTCGTTTGAGATTAGGTGGAGCTGGTGCATTCTGCTGAGAGGTGCTAATTATAGTAATGTTAAATCAATACAAATAAACTTCCCACATTTTATGCTTTGCTTTTATCCTTTTATTTTTTTTAATGAACTGAAGGCAGAAATTTGATCACCACCCTGAGTCTTACCAGTATCAATTGGTGAATATATGTAACTTGTATTTATCTGAATTTTAACATTTGGAACATTGGAAGTGTGTATCAGGAAAAATAAGATGAGCAAGAAAGTACTTCAAATATCTGCTGTCTGTGTTAATTTCCCTGGTTGCAGTTTCCCCAGTGGATAAATACGCAGCTTGTTTTATATCTCTATTTCCTTACTTATGCCACATGAGGTTAAGGATACTGGAAACAGGGAGAATCTGGGTGGCTCCCACCTGACCTCCTCTTTTCTCCTTTCACCAAGGGCTGTAGTAGAACTTTTCATATTGTGTGGTGCTTGAAACTACCACATTGAGATATTATTGAACCCATTGTACTTGTGAACTTTACCAGTGTGGATTCTGAGCCTTTCCTACATCTGCTGGGAAGTGTGGCAACCTTGGGAGGGAGAACGTATGCTCAGTAAGACTGGCTAGGTTGCTGTCTGTCCAGCAACCCAAGAGGAAAGCGCTCAAGTGTTCTGTGATGTGCAGGAAGGCGGGCTCTGTGGGAAGTACGAATTTCAGAATACTCCTGCAAGTATGCAGGAGTGAGGTAGGAATGACAAACATTCGCAATAGGTCTGAGGAGTTTGTGTCATGCCCTAGTGCAACACAAGACTAACACACAGTGTCTAACGCCTTCATGCAGGTGAACTGGTAGTGAACAGTCTGTATGGGTTTTGCTTACACCAGCAGTAAGGTGTAAGCCCTTATTATGAAATTCACTCTGCAACTACAGAAAAGCCTGAAAACCAAATGTTCATCATACTCAAAACCTGTGACAAATCAGTGACAGGGTATACCAGCCATCAGGCTCCCATTAACTCACTCTGTAGTACAGGTTCAGACCTACAAGCAGGTGTAACACCCATGGGAATAGCTCTTTTGTGCTTGTTCTGATTGATTCCAGGAACTGCATTTAATCCTAAATTTAATTCTCTGTTTTTTAACAGATATGCTAATTGCAGCAACTAAAAATAAACTGATCAGGCTAAATTTAAATCTAGATTAAATCAATTGTCAAAGTCTGACAGCAGGATTTCCTGCTCATTAATGCAGGAAATGCCATGTTCCTATTTGCTTTTTCTTCCAAACCCTGATTTCAGGTGTGATTGTCCTTAAAATCTTCTCTCCTTCTCCATTTGTGTAGGTTATCTGGAGAACTCTGAAGAATGAAACACCCCCTGTGAAGACAACTGCAAGAATGGAAGATAGGGGCCCTAGCATATATTGAACTCAAGGACCTCACTGTTGTGATGGGTGCTGTTCCCTTCTCAGAAAGCTACATGATCAGTTGGTCAAACGTAAGTTTAATAGCACAGGTACCTTGCAGGTATTATTATTTTAGCTTTTTTCTGAAGGAAGAATTAAGTTTGCTGTCAGTGGAGTTCCTCCCTTCCCTGCATTCACCTCCACCCAGAAAAATCTCTAGAAAAAGATGGCAAGTTTTAACAACTTCAGATGAAAGCCTAAAGATCTGAAGGGTAATTAATTTTCTACAAGTTTAATGAAAATAAGTGACTTTGTAGAAGCAAGAGACCCTGACGATTGTATCCTCAATGAAAAAATAGCCAGATAGGGTTTTTGTTCTGTTTGGTCTACCACTTCATCATTCAACACACATTCTTTAGCCATTAGCATAGGTGTGTAGTTTCAAAACACCTACAGCAATGCAACCTCATGCCAGCTTGTGACCAGGGAATGGAAGCATTGGCTATGAAGGGAAGGTGGTGAGGGACTGGAAAGAAGTGTGCAATATGCTGGAGCTATTGCTGTCATGGCTAGCAGTGCTGGTTTTGGCTAGGATAGAGTTAATTTTCTCCATAGTGTCTGGTATTGGGCTATGTTTTGGATTTGTGCTAGGAACAGTGGTGATGATGCAGGTATGTTTTAGTTACTGCTGAGCAGCTTACACAGAGTCAAGGGCTTTTCTACTTCTCACCCCACCAGCATGTAGGCTGAGGGTGCACAAGGAGTTGGGAGGTGGAACAGCCTGGACAGCTGATCCTAACTAACCAAAGGAGATATTCCATCCCATACAGCATGCTCAGCTATAAAGCTGGGGTAGGAAAGGAAGGAAGTGAGGGGACATTTGGAGTTATGGCGTTTTTCTTCCCAAGTAACCATTACACATGATGGAGCCCTGCTTTACTGGAGGTGGCTGAACACCTGCCTGCAGATGGGAAGTAGTGAATGGATTTCCCATTTTGTTTAATTTGTGTGCGTGGTTTTTGCTTTTAAACTGTCTTTATCTCAAACCACGAGTTTTCTCACTTCTACTGTTTGGATTCTCTCTGCCACCCAAATACTGGGGGAGTGAGCAAGCAGTTCTGTAGTGCATAGTTGCTGACTGGGGTTAAACCATGACAATGGGGAATAGGACTAACAGGTACCAGCATGAGAGGGCACATGGATATGAAGGGGAACCGACATCATTAACTCTGTTAAATGGTATTTTTGAGGACAGAGTATGGAACTTAACACACAAATTCATGGAGAAAGGTGGCATTTTTCATTCTACTTGTCTTGGAACAACTTGTTTGTGAGCTCTGAAAACCTTAGTACCTTTTTGTTTCATAATCAAACAGAGCACTTCTGGCCTTGCCATTACAACCTCCATGAACCTGCCTAAAATGTTTGGAGTCCTGTAGGATTCTTCCTTGTCTGTCTTAATTCCAGTTTTGGCTTCTTTGCTGAGAAAGGTGACAGTTTTCCTGCCGAGTCTTACAGGGTTTTTAGAATAAACTAACCATGGACAAACTTCTGTTTGAAATAGAAGCACATGAAATTTTAGCATTAGCCAAGATGCAGCACAGTAAGTAGAGCAGGATACTGCATGTCTTGCGGCACAAGGAACAGCCTTAAAAAGATTGTGATGACTCCACAGTCCCTCTGGCTTGATTTGTGAAGCAGCTGCGCTGCTTTCAAAATCTCTGTAATCTTCCCCAAATTCTGGAGATGCTTGATATATGGCCATAGAATCCCAGACTGGTTTGGCTAGAAGAGACCTTAAAGCCCATCCAGTTCCACCCCCCTGCCATGGGCAGGGACACCTTCCACTAGAGCAGGTTGCTCCAAGCCCCTGTGTCCAACCTGGCCTTGAACACTGCCAGGGATGGGGCAGCCACAGCTTCTCTGGGCACCTTGTGCCAGCGCCTCAGCACCCTCACAGGCTCTTCCTAATGTCTCATCTCAATCTCCCCTCTTTCAGTGAAGCTTGTAGGTATTTCAATTGAGCCATTTAAAAATTGTACGAACATGCTTCTTCATGGGACTAAACCAGTTTTCTTTTGCCTTCTGTAACGTCACCCAAGGAAACAATAAGAAAGCACAGTTTGTGTCCAGCCTATTGAGTTCTGATCATGCCTAAAAATTAATTGCAAAAAATCCTTCTACCAGATACACAAATCATCCCAAAATGAGCCTCCTCCTTCACTACACTTGGTTTATGTCCAGGAGACAGCAATTGAGGGAGCTTGAGCAAATTCATGCTTTATATCAGCCCGTTTAGATTAGATTTCCAAGACAATTGTCATGGGCAACTCTGGTATAAATGAATGGTTAATTTGATTTGACCTTTTTAAAATGCAAACACCATGACTAACTGCCTTAAATATCTGGCATAAGTTGCTTGATTTAATAAATGTAGTTTGCTTTCTTTGTTACTGCTTATTGTGTTTTTTCCGAGATTTCTCCAGTCACTTCCCTAATGTAATCAAATTGAAATGGAAGTCAGATGACAGTCAAATGGCTAAGCAGCTCTGAATCTAATGAAAACGAGTAGACCTGGTATTATTTATTTGTCGTAAAATAGATGCCTTCACACAGTTTCCTGACTTTTTCTCAGAGATGATGTTACAGATCATGTTCCCTCCCATTGCATAGGCCTCTTCCTCTTGAAAACCTACCCCCCCTTGGCAACTACAGTAATCATTTACATGGGGAATTAAAGGAATATCATTAATTATTGTCTTGCAGTTCTTAAAGGAGAGTCAAACGTTTATATACTGGCTTTAATTGTAGCTGCAGCCGCAGCAGTTCCACTCTCTATTTCCCTCAGCCTAGCACAGTGATCACCACCTGCCTCAGCGCTGACCTGGTTGGTAACTATGTATATTTTCATCCTGACCCTCACGATCAGGAGATAGAACCCAAAAGGCAAACGCTGGGAGCATTATGTACCCTAAAGCAACACCTTCCCTCAGGAATTCATCTGAGGTGCCTGGCCGGGCGAGAACTGGGAGCGGGAGGGGGCAGCTGCTGCAGAACCGGCTGGAACCAACTGGAACCGGCGGGGCAGCCCC
>NW_009917102.1:17675-30903 GCF_000696875.1 Nestor notabilis
GGGAGCCCCGCGCCGCAGCAGCCGGAAGCCCGAGGTGCGGAGGTGCCGCCGTCCCGTCCCCAGCTGTGGCCGTGGCGTAAGGCAAGTAATAGCTAGCATTTTCCACAGCATTTCAGATACCCAAGTAATGCTGTTATGCGGCCAGATGGCCCCGAAAAACCTCTGAGGAGAGACGGGGTTAGAAGCTGCACCTGAGGCCTCTTCAGCTCCTCAGGATTTTGCCATGGGATGCGGAGCTCTTGGAGTGAGGCCACGGAGATGCTCCAAGGGCTGGAGCAGCTCTGCTCTGGAGACAGGCTGAGAGAGCTGGGCTGGTTCAGCCTGGAGAAGAGAAGGCTCCTGAAGGGGAGACCTTAGAGCAGCTTCCAGTGCCTAAAGGGGTGACAAGAAATCTGGAGAGGAGGTTTTGACAAGGGCCTGTAGGGACAGGACAAGGGGGAATGGCTTTAAACTAATCTTTCTGATCTGGATCAATATAACTTGCAACACGTTAGGGTTTCCCACCCCCCATCTTTATTTTCCCTAATCTAAGCATTCTCTGTTCTTGTCCTTTAAAATTTCAGTGTAATTTCCTTTTGCTATAATCTGTAAGTATTTTGCTGTTTTGTCTGAACTGCCTTATACACCTGTTCTATAGGTAAAACTGCCATTAAAGTTGGACAGAACTGTAGGATTAATTTTGTTCGATTGGATATGGTGAGATTTTGATATTAATTTTAATGGAAAATGGTTCACACCCTAAATCTGTGAAGGAAACAAAAGAAGAATTCTGCTGTTGGGTATTAAGTAGTTCTAAAATAACCTGAACTGGACGGGGCATGGAGCAACCTGCTCTAGTGGAAGGTGTCCTTGCCCGTGGCAGGGGGTTGGAACTGGATGAGCTTTAAGGTCCCTTCCAACCCCAAACAGTCTGTGATTCTATGAATTAAGAAATAGCTATTCTCTCTTCACAACTCTACTTAATCAGTTTTGTTACTTGTGAAGGATTTTTAGCATTTCTCTCTCTTACTTTTGCTGCAGCCTTTGTAGCTTTCTCCAACAGGATATGAAAGAAATATGAAAGATTTTCTTGTAGCATTGTGGGACAAGCATTGTGTAAAAGTGATCCTTTACATCACATTTAGGGCAAAACACATCTGATAATCAGCTACTTCCACGGTTATATGAATAGTTGTCTACCCATTTATGCTTGTTAGTTTTTATTTAAAACAATCATTAAGATAGCTCTGATTTCTTTTGTACGTATGTGTGAGTTTTGGTAATAATATTCCAATTTCTTGGCTCTCAGGAACAATAAAAATAATAGCTGATAATAGGAGTTGGCTCTATACAGCTGTCTAGATTGCTTTGTTCATCCACCTGGCTTTTACTGATTAAAGCAATTTTGCAGGTTCATCAGAGATGAATTATCTGTCTGTCTTCATTACAGGTACTGAAAAAAACAGGCTGTTAATAAGCTCAAGCTTATAGGGTGCCCATGTATGGTTCTGCTGTAAGAAACTACTTTCTGGTTTTATCTTATTGCTGTTGACAGGCTGACATATTTAATTTTCATTATCTAAAACAAATGGTGTTGATAATGTTCATTAATTCCAGAAGACATAGTCCAAAACTGTGATATTAGCAGCATTTATCAAATTTTACTTTTTTTACTTCACAAAATCATCTGCTTACTTCTGTAACCCTCCCCAGTTTCTGACTACCTCACCAAACTGTTCTGAGCAGCCATGGTTAATCAGCATCTGACATCTTGCTAGGTATAACTGCAGAATAATAGAGGCTGATTGAACTGAAGTTAATTTCCATTTGGCTTTTACCTTCTAATTATTTATCAGCTGAGCATCTAAGCCCCTTTACTATGACATGCCTGCAGGGACCTTAGTAGATAGTACTTAGCTCAGCAGAGTTTGGCTACCTTCAGAATGTTGCAGCTCAAGTGATTTTGAGGTATTTGTAAGTTGAGAAACTTTGCTGCTCATGAGAGTGTAATGAAAATTGTCAATTGGAATAAAAACGTGCTAATTAATGTATTGAAAAATTAAAACTAGTGAGTGTGTAACATTTAACAACAGACTTGCTGACATGCATAATTAAGTTATTCTGAATACTGCATTAGTGCAAGCAAGAAACACTGTCACAAAATAGAAAATTAATGGCAGTACTTGGTAAAAGGAAGGCATTTTTAGGCTTGTGATTTGTTTTTCTTGTAAGATGTTGATCGCAGCTCATCCTCATTGCATGGAGTATATAGCACTTAACGTTTTGGCAGGAGCCAGTGTCTTAATACAGGTATGTGATCAGTTTTGGTGTTAAATTGACGTAGCTCTCTGGCCATTAAGCCTAAAATGCAGAAGCAGAGGAAGCTACCAAATTAAGTCTCATGATGTCATGCCGAACAGAACCCCCAAAACACCCAAATTTGCAGGGTGCAGTTCATGTTCTCTTGTTTAACAGGCACACACAATTCCCAAACCTCCATGGAGCATTTTGACTGAAATACCATTTCAGTCCCAGTAATGACAAGGGCTCCTCTAATCTGCCATGAAGAAGCCTCAGTGGTAAGAGCATCCCACCCTTAAAGTGGATCATTACATTTGGGATTGTGCCACAGCACATTCCTGTTGATTTCTACCAGAGGACTTGGGCATGTGGTTGCATTAAGTAAGGTGTGGAGGGCTGTGTAGGGTAAATATAGGGATACACAGAATATGTGTGATCAGGTGTCTTTTCATTGATGTCAGTGATACATACTAGAGAGGATTGTGAGGGTTTAAAGAGGAATCTTGGGTTATTGGGATTTATAAAAACCAAAAAAATATTTTAAGCAACTAGTAAATAGTGTTGTTGTTCATGCTTGAAAGCATATAGAAGCTGATGTCACTGTAAAAGAAAAATATGGTAAGTGTAACTTGAGATGGATGAGGATTGTATTTGTTGAAAATTAATGATATGTTTTTATGTAGCTTTTTGGTTTCAAACATAATTTGTTGGAATTAAGAAGAAGTCACACTAACTTAAAAATTCAGCGAGGCTAGGGAAAATCACAAGTGATACCAGCAGTGTTTTTAGGTGGTGATCCTTTATTCTGAAGTAGGTAAGAATAACCCTTCTTCCTTTGTGTGCACATCTGTGCACAGAGTATGTATACATCTGTACGCATACACATGCATTGACTCAAATGGTCTCTTAATTTGCTGGAAGAAACAAAATAGAGGAGGTGCTATCTTTCAGATGTGATGTAAAGTTCAGATCGCATTGATTTATTGTCTTTAAAACTCTACTGTTTGCTATAGGAATTAATCCTAATTTTGAGAGTAAGTTCTAGTTCGGGTAATTATATTCTGCCTGCCTGAAACTCCTCCTGTAGCTTCAGTTAATTAAATATTCGTCACTGTTTGTCGTGAGGAATCACTGGCTGGCATATCTATCTGCAGGTATGAAAAAAGAAACTTCAATTAATTTTTAACCTGAAATAAGGAAAGGACAGGGGGGTCTGAAAATGAAGAAAACTTTTGTTTCACCAAAATAGTATACAGTAATCGTATTAGTTTGTTTTTATAAGTTAGAGAATATTTTAGACATTTTTAGTAGAAAAATTCTTACACATTATTAGTATATGGGATGCAAGTTATATACTTGGTATCTTTATCAATAAATCTTGATTGAATTCCACAAAGAGAATTAAGACATCTCTGCGTTGTATTTGCTAATGCCTGGGTGCCTCTGAACAACTAATTCCCTTGAGCCATTTGGTGAATAATGTACTTTGGGACTAACTCTGTCTTAAAGGGAGCATTTCTACGAAACATCAAAGTTACATGAAAGGCTCATATTAATTCTTAAATATGCAGAGTACAGACAAATAAGCCTGGAAGTCCAATTCTGTCAAAAGGAAGTGATTTGTAGAAAATACATTATGGAGTTTATTATTAAGTTCGAGGGCTTCCATGTTTTCTCCTGATTGGCAGCCTAAATTGCAACACTGCTTCTTCTTTTGTTTTACTTTATGTTTTTTTAGTTACTGTTCAGGGACATATTCATGCTGCTATTGAGATTCATTCTCCTAAGTACCTCCAGTTAAAAAGCTTTACACATATAGCAGTAGGCTGAGTTTGATGGAATAAATTTGTGTAAATACAGAGGAAAATTAAGATTAGAGAGGCAGGCAGTTTGAGAGATGTCTTCACCGACATTGGGGAACCTAGAAAAAACGTCCACCCCTAGAAAATCCTTCCACCCCTCCCATACCAAGATTTTTGGTGATGCAGTGACCCATGACACTAAGAACCCAATAGCAGACAGGCAGACATGGAATGACTGCTGAGACACATGGTGTAGCTTGAAGGAGTTGTACAATTGGATGTTAAATGCTCTTTTTGCTTTGTATGACTGCATAAAACCTACCAAAATCGCAGTTAACTAACGAAAATAGTCGAGGTTTTCCTACCTCCAGACGCGTTTCGGTAGATTTCCATACAAAAGAGAACAAATAAGCCTTTCTTAGGAATAGTGTTGAGGATGGGGCTCATACTCCTTGGCTGTGCTTCCTTCACAAACCTCATTAGAATAACAAGTAGCAGCTGTGTATCCCTTTTATCATTCAAATCTACAATCCTGACATGAGCCTGATGAGTAGGAAAATACAGTTTTTACTTTGTGGGAGATCCTCTGCCTGAACATTAATGTCATTTTCCATATTTGCTGTTAGAAAAAACAACTTAAATTCCCTTCTACCCCTTGCTGCTTAATGGGTCTGGAGAAATCGGTGCTGGATGGAGCAGATCCATGCTGTTTTGGTGCTTTTATTAGTCTCTACGTTTTGTAATATTAAATGGAAGTAAATCTAAACATAGGCTTTATGCTGTTCTGTCAGGAGAAGTCCAGCCAGCCGCTCCACATGCTGGCAGTTTACACAATTAATTCTTTTCCTGCAGTATGGATGTTCTGCCGTTTCACTGCAGCAGGCTTAAAGGGACCCCACAGTAAAGGTACTCTGAGACCTGTATTTCCTTTCAGGGCAAAAAGAAAATGAAGTTGAAATTACATTTGGTTAGTTGAACACCAAGATGAGGTGTGTGCTTGAGAGTGGCTAACTTTTCTTATTTTTTTTTTTTTTTTTTTTTCTTTTTAAAAGGAATTTTTATAATAACCCATCTGTTGTAACAGCTGTCTACATGTTTTCTGCCATCAGGGAATCTATATTTCTGGGTCTTGTTGGTCTTTGACAGTATAAGGCATACTAGAGTTGAAGTTGGTTTTTGAGTATTTTTTTCCTCTAAGTAAGAAGAACTTAAGTCTGCAGAGGTTTATTTTGACATTTCTGGTTGAGTAACCAGGGAGCTGATAGGTATTTCTAACACTTTTATAAAAGTCTTTTAAAACGCAGAAGGAATTGCTAATTGAGATGTAATTATTTAGGAAAGGACTCCCCCCAAGGAATTGCTATGTTTTTTTATACGTCTTAATAATGAAAGTCTTGACTGTCAACAGCGATTTCTGTTTCTGAAGGTGTTGACAGTCAGGCACATGTGCTTGGGGGTGGCATTTGTTGTCTTTAAGTAAAATAATTCACCACTGGAGAGCTGTGTCTTAAAAATTAGCTTTTCTGTGATAACTTTTTGAATCCCACTGAAGACATGGGAATCACTGCTTTTTTCTCCCATCAGAATAAAGGAATTCAACCTGACTTCCCTCATGGAGTCCCTCATGTCCAATGTTTGCTTTTGTTCTATAACAGAGTTTTTCAGAATAGTCTCAGGTTGGAATGGCATAGGTGCTAGGACTGTTTAGACTGACTTCTTGTTCTCTGTGATGGAACAGAAGTTCTTTCCAAAAGAACTGAGGTCATACTTCACATACATGCAGTATGTGAAGTATTGCAGTGCTGTATGTGATGCCTGTGGGAATTCTTGTATTTGGCTACATCTTTCAGCTCTAGGAAGAGAGAAGAAAACCCCCAGCTATTTGAAGAAAGTGTACTTACCATGCAAACTTTCTTCCCCAAATGGGGTTTAAGATTGCAAACAAGGTAAAACACATACAGGTGTCAGTTAAAATGGAACTTTTATTTACAGTACATATTTGTCTGAAATGCTCAACAACCCAGATAGACCTTCTTAAAATCAGAAGGCAGAATACTTCAATGGCATAAACATGAAAGAACATTCCCATTCTTGCTTTAGCAGACTGTTCATCTGTCTGTCTGTTTGACCCATTGCTTTTGCAGGTTATACACCCAAAGTCCTTTTCTCCTCCGGGTGCATGTGTTTAACTTCCAGTAATACCAGTAAATCTTTAAGGGCAGTCATGTCTTCAGGAGCCTCTAGAAACTCCTGAACTGTGTTTTGTCTAGTTTCCTTCCAGTGTGAGCCTTTGCTTTACCTGTTTGAGGCTGGCTTCTGCAACATGCAGCTGTAGTCTGGAGGATTCATGTAATAAAGGTTAGATGGGCCAGACAGTTCCACATCTCTCAACAAACATGTCCTGTGAACTTCTTCATTAACTACATGCTCTTATCACACAGTGGTACTCACAAAAGTCTGTGTTCTTCGGTAATTTATAGCTGCCATATGTTTTAATACGAATTAACCAATACCTTACTTTTTTTGTTACTGTTTTAGTGATGCTGCAGCTGAATTCTGGCTGGAAGCTCACACAAGAATAACAGCAGTTATAACTCAAATGTATATCTTTCCTCCCATGAAAATTAAGTTCTTATCATCTCAGTGCCTTATTTGCAAAGGCCTGTATTTGTAGACTATCTTCCCGAAGGGGATTGTATGAGACCCTGGAGATGAGTAATGGCTTTTTGTAATCAGGCTTTTGAATTGCCATTGTCTTGTCTGTCTTTGTTAGAACATCAGCACAGTAGTGGTTGTTTTGTAGCATAATATGAAACAAGGTGCTTGCTGCTAAGAGCTTGTAATTCAAACAAAGAAGCAGCAATCAGAAAAGGGGCTGGCATACACTGGCACTTGGAATTCAATGGCTGAGTGCTTTCTGCAGGGAGGGCAAGAGTGAGGGAAAGAATGAAAAAGCACCAAACAGTCCAGAGTCCCTGTCAGCGTAATCTGCCAGTTCCAGTTTAACAGGCTGTGTTGGCTTTGATTTGTACATTCTAGGTTTATATAGCTTCTCCTTCCCTGCTTATTTTGCTGTCACATTTTCTTTGATCACTATCTCAGGATTATGTAAAGATTCAACTTTCCTTTGCTTTAATATGCTGTTTCTGTTGTTTTTCCTGCTCTAAAGAAATGGTATTTCTTAGAATTTGAAATAACCCCAAAATAAAATGAAAGCACAAAATTTGATGTTGCTTAAAGTACATTTTCAGTATATGACAAAACCACATGAATTTTCCAGTTTAGGTTTTGAGCAAGGTAGAAAGGGATTGCAAGATGTCTTTAAACCATGTTTTAGACATGCCCTCGCAAGTGTATCCCTACCTAAACTTTTCCTTAAAGCTTCCAGTTAAGGAGCTGCCACAATGACATGACCTAGCTAATTTCTGTATTTCACCATTTTGATGATTAGAGTCATAATCTCTAGCCCTATTCCAGAGAAACTGCATTTTCCCCTCCTTTCATAGAAAACCTTTGTGTTTGCTATTAATTCCTTCAATCTTTTCTTGGAGTTCTCCACCCCTTCCCGATTAGTCCACTTGTTTTTCCCTGGATTTTGTCATTTTGTCTGCTTGCTATTTTAAGCACTCCATGCAAAACTGGTCTCCCTGAGCGAGGAATAAATAACTTCTGCGGGTGTGTGGCAGAGCATTAATGTAGCTAGAGCTGAGGCTTGCTGTTCGGTCTGCATTGTCATGCGGTTGCTGTGTATCCTTTTTGTGTTACAAACTTAGTCTCACCTTTTTTCTGTTGCATGACTGAATCACCACTTGCTTGTGTTTCTGTTTTCTATTTCTTTTACTCTGTGTAGCAGTTTAATCTTGTCTTTATAGAACTGCATCTTACAGATTTAAAACTCTCTTCAAATTTTTCAGGACGATTTTGGATACTGATCCTGTCTCTCAGCCTGCTTGCACCCTGTCTCCTTGTGCTGATTTTTACAAGTATATATTCTAGTCTGTCATCCAGTTGATTAATGAAATATTAAATAGAATTTGGTAGTAATAGAATGATAAGCAGAGATCATAGAATCATAGACTGGTTTGGGTTGGAAGGGACCTTGAAGCTGATCTAGTTCCAACCCCTTGCCGTAGGCAGGGACACCTTCTACTACTCCAGGTTGCTCCAAGCCGCTGTGTCCAACCTGGCCTTGAACACTGCCAGGGATGGGGCAGCCACAGCTTCTCTGGGCACCCTGTGCCAGCGCCTCAGCACCCTCACAGGGAAGAACTTCTTCCCAATGTCTCATCTCAATCTCCCCTCTGTCAGGTTAAAACCATTCCCCCTTGTCCTGTCCCTACAGGCCCTTGTCAAAAGCCCCTCTCCAGATTTCTTGTCACCCCTTTAGGCATTGGAAGCTGCTCTAAGGTGTCCCTGGAGCCTTCTCTTCTCCAGGCTGAACCAGCCCAGCTCTCTCAGTGTGTCTCCAGAGCAGAGCTGCCCCAGCCCTCGGAGGATCTCTCTGCTCTCCTCTGGACTCACTTCAGGAACTACATGTCCCTCTTGTGTGTTTGCCCCCAGAGCTGGATGCAGAACTGCAGGTAGGAGATGACTAGAGTGTTCAGGGCCCAGAGATATGGAGTGATTTTCTAGCTAAAGTAGAGAACCATAATTTTGCTGTTTCCTTTTTTCTTCTTTCTCAGAGAACTGGAAACTGAGACAAATGAGGCAAAACTGCAGGACAGATGAGGTACAGGCTCTACTTACTGTTTTAAATTGCAATAAGCACCTTTATCTCCATCTTATAGATGCAGAGGGCAAAGTCAGGCAGCTGGTTAGTGGCAAAGCTGGTGCCGGCAGTACACCTTCCCTCAGCAGCTCTGCGGGCTCCTTCCACTGGTCGCTGCCGTGCTTCTCATGGTAACTGCCTTCCCTGTGTTTCCGTTTGCCCTGCAGAAAAGTAAAATGTGGTAAAATCAACTACTAGGTGTGGTCTTCACCCTTATTAGTATTCATAGAACGCCTATTAATTGGTTAGTTATACCGATACTGCTAACAGCACAAAGAAAAGCAGTAAAAAGGAAAATCATGTAGAATTATCACAGTGTCATATAAACCTCCTTAATTTCTTCTCTTGTTACCACTGCGCAGCTGTAAATGGGTGATGTATAGCATTCCTGTGGATGCAAGTAACGTGTCCACCTGATCTCTGCTATTTATTACATTTAGGTGAGAGCTTGGTAGCTCTCATCTCATGACTATTGATTCAAGATAAGTGAATATGTCACAGTACATGGATTTATCTGTTGTCCTTCAGCTCCTCCTCCACCCACTGCAGCAGGAAATATATCTTGGAGTTGAGTTCAGTCATGGGTGCCAGGATTTGACGGCTGTGGGGGGATTGCCCTACTTTCAAACCAAGTGATAGTAAAGACTTTGGTGCTTTCTCTCTGCCTTAGTTGTTCCTGGAGTTCCACTGCTCTACTCTTGTATACGAAAGAAAGAAAAAAAGGTGTGTGTGTGGGGGTAAGCAGCCATGCCTATCTATTCTGTTTGCTTTTGGGTAAAATTACCACTTTTTTACCTGAACAACAGTAATTTGAACCTAAAAATTAAATGCACTTCAGGAAGGAGTTGGCTGTTAAGTAAGAGGGATTGTTACTATTTTAAAATCAGAATTAGAATAGATTGCAATAGAATTGTCCTGGATGTTTCCACATACAAACATATATTGCAGCACATATTGAGATCCTCTGTGGCTCCTGAAGTCCACTGAGACAAAACCAAGCTTAGGATGAAGAAAAAAGTTGTGTTTGATGAAAGTCTTTGAAGTTTTCTCCCCTCTGAGTCTACAAAGGGTAAAGATTAACCCTGATCCTAAAACTAATGCTAGATATTAAAATCTGCTGGACACAGGACTGCAGGGAGGCTCTCACCACAGTGGAGCAGAGGGGGAGAATCCCTTCCCTCGACCTGCTGGTCACGCTCTGGGGATGCAGCCTGGGACATGGTTGGTTTCTGGGCTCCAGTGCACAGTGCCCTGTCATGGGGAGCTTCTCATCACCCAACACCTCCAAGTCCTTCTCCTCAGGGCTGCTCCCCACCCACTCTCCACCCAGTATGTAGTTAATGTGTTGTTAATAACTACAGGGTTACACCATTCTGTGTTTTGCACATACAGTCTGAATGCAGAAAATACATCTCAGAGCTTTGTTTGCTAAGCACCTCATGTTTAGCTTTGAACTGGTTGCTGGAATGTATCTTAATACATGAACAGAACAGGTGGTTCAGCCGAATTAGGAGGCAAGCTGATACCTTCCTCAAAATATTCTGGAAAACTGACCAAGTGTGCAAGTTTTAACTGTCCTTCACGCAGTGGTCCCTTGTTCATTCTGTAGCAGTATGTCTTGCTAGCCACAGCTGCATTGCAGGGGTCATTCAGGGAGTTCAGAGAGATGAACTGCTTTTAGACTTTTTCTCCAGCCCATTAGGCACAGGCTATCTGTTTTCAGTGTCAGATGTGACTGTCTTTCTGTCTATTTTTTTCCCCTGAAAATACACGTTTGTGGGCACTGCAAGGAAAATTATAGTCCCTGCTAATGTTTAAAACCTGTGTGACGGCATCACAAAGCCATGATTGAGTACAGTATGTTGTTTAGTATTTGCAGTATGTCTTTTTCTTTGAAAAGGACCCTCTTCAAAACTCAAATGATAAAGGGAAGCTTGTGGACTTTATTACTGTGCTCCATCAGAAGTTTCCTTTTCTGTGTCCCTCTGTGCAGAGGCAGATTTATTTTGCTGTTGCTGGTGCAGATTCAGAATGGCACAAACAGGTTTTTCTTCTAAGCACACCCTTTTAGATTCAACAAACCTGTTCTGTGGAGATCATGCAGTGACACCAATGATTCTACCTGGTGTCTGTTTAAACTGCTCTCTCTTTAATCTCTCTAATCGCTGAGGCAGCTGATCAGAGGCCTACAGCTGGGGCTATAAAATTATTTCCATTCTAATTATTAATAATTAATGTGATTCTACGATTCTGTTTCCAGATATTCCATTGCATGATGTTCAGTTTCCCCAACAAAATAATCTCTCTCCTTCAGGTATACTATCAGACAACATGGCTACTTAAGGAAGGGTAGAAGTTACAAAAACCAGTTGTTCAGGAATTCTCTGGAGTGCCTTCCTCCACTTTTGATTCAGCTTGTTTTAAGACTTAGAGAAAACATCAGTGTGCTTTATCTAGTAAATTGTTAAGCTTAGTAGTAGGCCTGCTCTGATCATCAAGGTGGCATAGATAGGAAATAGTTAACTCACAAGAATCATCTTTAAACACATTATTGATACTGCCTCATCTAACATGGCTGTAATTCTTTCCATCTCTGAGGTTACTGTATTGGTGTGTACATCTGTGCGAATCAGTGGTATCATAGCGCTGCTTTCTGTCCTGTTGCACCTTGGGCAATGTGAAATTCCATTTTGAAGTTTGTTTCCTTCCACTATAGCTACTGCCAATGGTTGCTTGACAACATATATATCATGTTCACATGGTGAGGCTGGTATGGTCACTCACTTCCCAAGTTAGTACTCTGCAATCTGATTTTAATCCAGTTCACCTAAGAAGGATTCAAAGATAATTAAGCACAGGAGCTACTTAAAGTCATTAGAAGCCAAATTCCTTGAACTCCAGCACTGTTCATTCTCACTTTTGATAATTCCCTAAGTAGGAAATAGCTTATGCAAGAGGGAAAAAGAGTAAATCTCTTTATATTAAATAATAAGTAGAAAAAAATTTCTTTCTCAGAGGTTGAGGATAGTGTGGGATCATCAATTCTTTTTTATTTGCTCTGTTACCAGTTTGGAGTCTTCTCTTTGTGTCCTGGAAGAACATTGTCTTTTTTTCAGACAGTTCTCCTTGTTCTGGCTGGCAGTGATTTGAAGCTCTTGGAAATATAAAGATCTGTAGGCTATCCAGTTCTTTTATTTCTTCCAGGGGGTATAATATCCACTGCTGAAATGTAGCAT
Source organism: Nestor notabilis (assembly GCF_000696875.1). NCBI lineage: Eukaryota > Metazoa > Chordata > Aves > Psittaciformes > Psittacidae > Nestor > Nestor notabilis. Next base: position 29,762 of record NW_009917102.1, read on the forward strand.
GCTTTGTCTTGTGGCTGATCTCATTCACCAGGATTCATCTGTATCTTCATGCTATTGTGCTTCCCCAAAACCTCAGGGAGGTGGGATTCTCTGCAGCTGAGTGTCTCTGAGAAGAGAGATTTCACTTAACTATGATATTTTTAGGCATGCCACTTCAGAAAAGTGGTCACCTACTGATGCCTGATTGGTTTGAGTGGAGTGGAACATACGGCTTCCCAGTGGCAGACATTAGGTTTCTGTGACCTAAGAATAACACAAACTGCTATTCCCACAAATAAGGCCAAATACCAGGTCAGAATCTAGCACTGAATTAATCCTAATTAGTGCACTTAAATGAAAGAAAGCCTACATTAGTTTAAATTGTAGAATCCCAAACTGGTTTGGGTTGGAAGGGACCTTAAAGCTCATCCAGTTCCAGTTCCCTGCCATGGGCAGGGACACCTTCCACTAGAGCTGGTTGCTCCAAGCCCTTGTGTCCAACGTGGCCTTGAACACTGCCAGGGATGGGGCAGCCACAGCTTCTCTGGGCACCCTGTGCCAGCACCCCAGCACCCTCACAGGGAAGATTTTTCTTCCTAATGTCTCATCTCAATCTCCCCTCTGTCAGGTTAAAGCCATTCCCCCTTGTCATGTCCCTCCAGGCCCTTGTAAAATGTAAATGTACCTTTCTGACTCAATACTCTCCTTTTGTGTACATCTGTATATAGCACCCGTTCTAATTTTCCATCCTCTTTCCCCCTCCCAATTGAATTTGCAGTTATCCTCTATAGTGGATGACACTCTGTAGTTCTTAAAACAGCTTTGATGCGTGTATGCTAAGGTATTTTGCAAATTAATGAAGTAAAGCACATTTGTAGGTGGGAGACAGATTTAGTAAACAAGTAATCAAAGTAACTTGTAACTGGTGATGCATAGCAGTGTAATTGCTATGAGAGATTCTGCAAAGCTAGGCAACAGTTGGCCTCCAAAACAATCACATTTTTCTTTTAATTACGGTAAAGCTTTATGGACCCAAGGGCAATTCTTTCCAGCTTGTTCAGCCTGGAGAAGAGAAGGCTCCCGGGGGACACCTTAGAGCAGCTTCCAGTGCATAAAGAGGCTGATAAGAAAACTGGAGAGGGGCTTTTGACAGGAGCCTGTAG
>NW_009917103.1:0-5152 GCF_000696875.1 Nestor notabilis
AAAATGACTGCTGTAGCTGAACCCAGGATATTGCTCAATAAATCTTTTTCATGAAATGTAAACAATACACCTACTTTATAAAAAAAGATGCTTTCACAGATGATGTGCAGGCTTCTGGAAACATTTAGCTCATTGGATATTCTGAAGTTTGCTATAGGTCTTTACTATGCATTCAAACATAGCATTACCTCATCATCATAATCAATGCTATAACAAATTAATGTAGCCTATCCCGTATTGCTGCACCTAGTACAAATTATTAACATTATTTCCCTTTGTATTGCACACAGAAAGAACTTTTTTGTTTTGTTCTTGCATTTATTTGTATTAAAGTGGGTTATTATTAGAAGACTTTTCAAACAGGAGGCAGTTATTTGAAGGTAGTTAAAGAGAACTGTTTTTCAGGATGCAATCCTGCTTCAGCAGTGTTCGTGGTAAAGCTGTCAGGCACTTTATGGCAGCAGAACTCAGCTGTGACAACTCAAATAAACTCCCAAGAGCGAGCACTCTGGACTTACACGGACAGGGCAGAATGTGGCCTTTTGTGCTTAGATAATGACATTTTTGTTACAGCAGAAGCCTTCACAGTTGTAATTTCTATGAACACAGAACTACAATTTGTTGCCTACATGCACTGTGTAAAAGTGTTCTAAACCCCAATTAATCTACCCACAACAGTTTGCAGTTTACCTCTTTCTATGAAACTGGTCTCTTCATCCAGCAAGGCATATCAGCCATGCATTCCTACTAAGTGAAGAGTGAACATGGTGGGTTAGGTCATAGGGAAGCAGGGGAGATGCTACTTTCCTCAGTACGTAGTGCTCCAAGAGAAGCTGTATAATTTATGGCAGAGATAACCACAAAAGTAGATTGATTTCCTGCTGGCTGACCAAGCTGATTCAAGACAAGTTATCCTTTGAAACCCCATCGTAAAACTTCTTCACACAAGTTCTCTGAAGAAATGTTGACCTACCATGGTCCTCTTTCACTCAGAGCCTACTCATTAAGAAGCAAAGCCTAAGTGGTGTGCTGGAATAATAAAGGTAATCGTATGACAGTTTAAATGAAACTGAGCCATTTTATGTGGATTTTATTTCTATTCCTAATGCTTAATAGTCACAGGAATAATATCCCCCCTCGGTAAAAAAAAAAAAGAACCAACAAACCAACCACCAACTATAAAAAAACCTGAAAAAGAAACTCTTGCATATCATATGTAGTCCTGATAAAAATGTCAATAAGGTCAAGTGCTGCAGCTCAGGAGAATAGATATGCTTAAAGAAACTATTTATGTTTATGTGTTTGAAGCATTTACAAATTTCTTTTCTTTGTCACTGAAAACCAAGGAGACAAAAGGTATGATATTAATTTGTTGTATCTTTCCTGAGTGTAATGTGGGTAATTATAATTAGTGAGGTTTTTATTTTTATGTAATAGTGTCATATACTGTTTAAAATGAGTGTTGTTTAGATCAAAAACAAAGTACGACAAAGCTGAACTGTGTTAACATATTCACATATTAACACAGGCAGTTTCCAGAAACGTGTTTTCCATATAAAAATGTCCCTTTACTTGAAAAGGGTTGGGTAGTCTTCTACAGATCAGACTCTGAATTTTTCTCTTGATTCTAAATTATGCAGTTTCAAGGGCATAATGCAATATTGAGCATTTCATATCATTAAAACAAGAATGTGATTACAGTATGAACCTGTCATTGTTTAACCCCAACTGGCATCAAGTACCATACAGCTGCTCTTTTGTTTCTCTCCCCTGTCCTCCAGAACCAGCACAAAACAAAAATAAAACCCCTCACAGATTTGTGCATACTTGTAAACTTGGAATTCAGCAAGTTTCATTAAGAAGGTCTTCAAAGTTCAGAAATCTACATATCATTTCAGATGAGTTATGGATTATGCCTGATCCTGTATCAGAATTCATCTTACTATTTAAATGTAAAACAAAGAACAGGAAATTTTGTTGCTTTTCAGCTAAAAGCTTTACAAAAATTTTTCACAAAAAATTGAGTATTTGTTCTTGTAGTTTATTTATAGAGTAATTTCTGTAAGTAATTATTATCTTCTAAGTGGTTCATAAAATATGCTGTGTTTAATACATGAAATCAGACTTGTTTTTATTGCTTTCTTTTGGATGTACTATTCGCAAAGATGATTTCATCTCCCTGACTGAATTAATATGATTCTTAAAATTATATTTGTATTTTGCATCCTTACTGTATTGAAAACAAAACTATTCTTCAGTAATATTTATTAATTTTTATTTTGTCACAGTATCTTCTTTATAATACATAGAATAAACTCCTGGAAAAGTTCTAACAGACACCATTTTGCTGAAGTATCTCCCCTACAGCTATAGAATGGTTATTGCAATTTCATGTGACATGAAACCAAAGAAAATCTTCATATGAACTTTTAAGAGTGAAAGTACTATATTTCTTACACTTCTACATTAGATGACATCCAAATGGTTTATATGATTGTTTCTAATGTTAATCCTACAGGTCTAGGAGTCAGTTATTGACCCTTTTGCATTTCCATGTTTCATCTAGGTTAGAGATATCATTAGAATAGCTTTGCATGTGGTAATTTGCTAACATTTCTTCCTGAATCAAATTAAGCTTGAAAGTATGAATACATACAAAAAAAGTATATATAGTCAACAAACACATAAAAAAGGATGAACATCTCATGCAAATTATATTATAATGATATAGCTATGCAAACAGAGAAAGAATGTAAAAGATGTTCTGTATATGGGGATGAATGTGAAATAATGATCAGAGAAAGAAACAGTCATTAAAGTGAAGACAAGGTATTGATAATTTCCCTGATCAGCATATATTTTATAAATATGTGATAAAACAATCACAAAGTCCTTTAAAAATTACTTTATTCTGTTAAACAAGATGGGTAACACCTTTAAGATATTTTTGAAATATTTTTCTTTTTTTAAATAAAGAAAAAAAATAACTGCACAGGAGTAATAGAAACTATGCGAAAGGTCTAAAAATGAAGAATTCCTTTGTGGTGATCAAACTTTATTAATGTGATATGTTTATTGATGATGCTGAATAAAAAAGCATCATCACTGAATAGAATTTCCCCAAAGGTCAATGTTTTAGTTTATCTATCTCCTTTAGAAAATTATGGGTCTGACATTACATTAAAACCAAAAGGTGTTGCTCTTATACCTTTGAGATTATTCACAGTTAAGGTTTTTGTTTCAGCCTCTTTCTAATATTTATGTAGTCTACATTGTAAACATGCCAAGCTCTTAGGAAAAGTAGACCTTTTACTCTATTCAACTTAATATATTCAGGGAAGCAGAAAGACATATCCAAGTTCAATTCAATGAACTGTTAGTTTGTAAATTATGGATGTGAAAATTAGTGTAGTTCTACTTTATAATGATTTGAAGATGTTAGTCTATAACACCTGAAGCTGTCACTTTATAAAATGTTTTCTTATTATTCATCTTAATATAGCCTTTTTTTTGTTGTTTTGGTTGTTTTTTAGTTTCTAGCCTAGTTTTTAAAAAAAACAACCGAACAAACAAACAAAAACTCAAATAAAACTTTATGTAATTTGGCATACCAAATGCCATTAGTCTATGAAAAGATTTTAGATTAATTAAAAAAATAGAAAGATTATGAATTCTGTTGTTATTAGAGTCAGAAAATTGGAAAGCAACAGAATTTGAACGTTATGATTCTTAACTTTAATCTTAGGGACTTAGTTGAAGGTTTACTACTGTTCCTTCAAAATCTTGCAGAATTTGAAAAAGAAAGTCTAAGAAAATGCATACTTATGAAGATATACCTTTAAAGAAAAAAACCCCTTACTTTCAGAATTAGAAGATATTGCACTAACACAGTTTAAGGCTATCTAATGGACTGAAACATAAAGATCCAGTAAAATGAAGTAAATAGTAGCACAGATTGTATTAGGCTAGAAACACCCAATGTTAGAACTGAAAGATGTGAGTGTGCAAAACACTGAATCTTTCAGGCTCAAGGCAAACCCCGAGATCAACCAACCAAAACAGCACACCACAACTGAAGACAGTTCCAAAACATCACCTGCAACAGAATACAGGTGCACACATGTGCATCTGGGGTACCTCATGAGGGGATGCTGGCCATCATGACCAGCCTCATGCCCAGAAGCAGCTTTGGATTTGGATGTGGTTCATGTGGCACCATCAAACTGAGACCTCCTGAGGTCTGGCACTGGGACTCATGTGGACTTCATCAAGCACATCCTCCCAAAACAGTGGGAGGCTAGCTGCTGTGGGACCTGGGAGGGAGCAATCTTGATCTTTAACACTGTTTCCAACATGCATGAGAATAAAATCGTGCTGTCCTCTGTGGTAGCTCCTAAAGTCAATCTACATTTGGAAAAAGGAGTGGATTAAAGAAATTAATCCAGGGGATGTAACTGTAATGGGCTACATCGTACAAATTAGACTATACCACTAGGTAAAGATTTTGTTGGTTTGGATGTGGGATTTACCGTGAAGGAGAGGCACATTTTTCTACAGCAAAAATAGGTGAAAAATAAATGCGGTTAATTTTGATAATATGCTTACTACTAAATCTGAAAAGTAATTTTGTATAGATGAGTCCATTAGGAACTACAAGATGTTGATAGATTTTATCACTTGATCATGTAGGAATATTTAAATCTCAAATATATGATATTTGAAACGAAAATAACTTCCAAGTCTTATGCAAATACTTCTTAACAGAACTCAAAATACCATCACAGTACTGAAACAGTGAAATTCTGCTAGGCAAACTGCAAATACCAAATTGAAACAGAACAGGATCTCAACAATTTGTTTTCATTTGGCTAAAACCTCCACTGGAGAGTGTTAGTCATGTCACATGTTATATAAACAAATGTTAGCTGAGAGAATTTGAAATTAAACCTGCTTCATAATGATCACTGTCTCACCAGAAAGCAAGAAAGAAATATATTTTTTTTTGCTTTAATTTTCCATCAGAATATGTAAAAGCTCTCTTCTATCATTTTTAAACAAAGTTAGCTTTCCATTTAACTTATTTTTACATTTTGGCATTTCTTACAGCAGTACACAACCTTGTTTCCTTAGAATGTAATTAATACAGGGAAAG